>NC_086003.1:30314027-30499027 GCF_030014385.1 Trichomycterus rosablanca | reverse complement strand
AGAACACCAATATGAGCAATCTTGTGACTGAACGGGCACAAATTCCCACAGTTTTGCAAGAATCTCCTCAGAGGAGCAGCTGTTCTTCCAGCTAAATATAAGCTCACAGTCAGGCGTCCGAATACTTTTGGCTGTGTAGTGTATGTAACCACAGACCTGCGTTGTTATTATTTACATTCCAGCGGTTGTGTGTTAGGGGCCTTGTTTAAGGGCCCGACCTTGTTGCTGAGCGGTGTGTGATGTTTGTTGTGTAGATGTTATGTCTGCCTGGTTTAAACGTGTAGGATCCAAACGTAGAGGTGCTAGCATCAGTACGCGCGGTGCTAAACCTGCAGCGCCGGAGACGTTCCCACGATGCCGTTAGTGTCTGGACGGTGTGGCGGAGGAGTGTGTGTGTGTGTGTGTGTGTGTGTGTGTGCATATGTGTGTGTGTATGTGTATAAATAAGTGTGTGTGCATGTATGTGTGTGTGTGTATAAGTGTGTGTGTGTGCATGTGTGTGTGTGTGTATGTGTATAAATAAGTGTGTGTGTGTGTGTGCGCATATGTGTGTGTGTGTGTATGTGTATAAATAAGTGTGTGTGTGTATAAGTGTGTGTGTGTGTATGTGTATAAATAAGTGTGTGTGTGTATAAGGTGTGTGTGTGCATATGTGTGTGTGTATGTGTATGTGTATAAATAAGTGTGTGTGTATGTGTGTGTGTATGTGTATAAATAAGTGTGTGTAAGTGTGTGTGTGTGTGTGCATGTGTGTGTGTATGTGTATAAATGAGTGTGTGTATGTGTATAAATGAGTGTGTGTGTGTATAAATGAGTGTGTGTGTGTATAAATGAGTGTGTGTGTGTGTATAAATAAGTGTGTGTGTATAAATAAGTAAGTGTATGTATAAATGAGTGTGTGTGTGTATAAATAAGTGTGTGTGTAAATAAGTGTGTGTGTGTATAAGGTGTGTATGTGTATAAATGAGTGTGTGTATAAATAAGTGTGTGTGTGTGTGTGTGTGTATAAATAAGTGTGTGTGTGTGTGTATATAAATAAGTGTGTGTGTGTGTGTGTGTGTGAGCAGTTTCAGGTATCAGCAGGTGTGAAGCCCCTGAAACTCTGAGCTCCTTTTATTCCTTTATTTTGTGAATCGGTAACTTCATGCCTCCCGGCCGCTGCATGTAGATGCTAATCAGAACCGGTCCGCACCCCGCTACACGACTGTATGCTAATCAACAGCGTGAAACTCTCACACTCCATGGACAAAAGTATTGGGACACCACTTCTAGATTTTTCATTCATGTGTTTTGATGACATGCTTCTCACTTTGCAGCAACAGTTTAGGGAAGGTCCTTTACCCTGCACAGAGCCCTGAGCTTCACTCAACAGCTCTGGGATGAACCGGAACACCGACTGATCCATCAGCGCCCAGCCATACTGACTCAGTGGGCACAAATTCCCACAGACAGACTCTATAAAGCCTTGTGGGAAGGTTTGCTCTGTTTTAACACTAAGCTGATGGTCTGGTGTCCCAATACTTTTGGTCTGCACTGCAGTGATTCAGTTGTAAAGAGTTTCGCTCGTTTAGAGTCACGTCAGGATTTCATGACTGTTCTGATTTGAGGTGAAATGAAACGTGGATTTCAGTCGTGGTCCCGGTGTGCACGTTACGATGTAAAGCCTGCTTGGCCGTGGACAGTCACCCGTTTCATGACACTTGGTTTTTGATGTGCCTTGCTGAATGTTTTGGCTCTGATAGTGTGATCTGCTCTCTCTAATCACCTGCCTGCTTTACTTCTCCATTAATGCAGTCGGATTAGCCCTATTTATATGGACACAGAGAAGTGGAGCATGATCAGTAATGAGGAATTAGGACGCCGTGCAGAATCATCTACGTTGCTGTGTGTGTTTTTATTCTGGACCCCAGATTTTTCAGAAAGTCTTTTTTATTAAAGGAATAAGCTTGTTTTATTTGTTCAGTCACATAAAAGGTGCATAAATCATAAAGTAGCTCAATAAAAATAATAGAAATATATTTATAACAGCTGACCAAACGTTCTGCTCACTAACACAGTAATACAGTAAATACCATATTTGTTTTTTGTTGTTTTTAATATGAAAGGTGTGAAAGGTTCTGTAAGAGTGAATTATTCTGTTAAATTTCTATTTGATTATTGTATTTCACCTAATAGAAGAAATTAAATATATTAAATACACTACAACTATAAACGTCATGCTGTGTGTTTATTTATGTATTTATGTATGTATTTTTGGCTGCTCCTGTATTTATATATAGGGGGGCGCTACAGTGGATCAGGTCCTCATACCAGACTTGGTACAGTTTTGGTACCTCTTATTTATCCAGGCTTGGGACCTGCACTGATGAGTGCACCTCCCGATGGTTAGACTGTGTTGCTGTTATCCAACAATGATGTGAAAAAAGGAATTGAACTTTAGATCAGTTCCGTTCATCTTTCATCTGTGTTAATCTACCTTATATTAATATGTCAAGAAGGTCCTGTGTTCAATTCCCCAGAGCCCTTTCTGTGTAGTTTGCATGTTCTCCCCATGTCTGTGTAGGTTTCCTCCAGGTGTTCTGGTTTCCTCCCACAAATACCTGCAATCAGGTTAATTGGAGCTACTAGAAATGTGTGTGTGTGTGTGTGTGTGTACTTTTAACAGCACATCAGAAAAAATAGACTATAACATAAATTAATGCAAATAATTTAAAAAAATTTAATAGAAGCATTTTGTAATAACCCTCTTCCACAATTCTTTTTTGTTTTATTATTATTATTATTATAAAATTATATTATAAGTGGTAGTATTGTTACTATTATCATTAGTCATTAGTCAGTATTGTTGTTATTATTATTTTTATAATTAGAAGAATTATTGTTAGTAGTATTTTTAAATTTTTGTTATTTCCCTTATTGTTGTTAATTGTACGTATTATTATATTACTATTATTACTATAATTATTATTGTAATTGGTCATTGTTATTGTTGTAATTATTATTATTATCATTAGTATTTTTATTATTATTATTATTATTATTATTGCTCTTTAGGACTCCTGTACCTGTGACAGTTCAGGTGACCCTGAGGAGGAACATTTCTGTACCTGTGTGGTGTTTTATATATTTGATTCAGTAAAGTTCTGAACCTGGATCAGTGTGATGAAGCTCCTGAATCGGACCTGATCCTCCTGCTGCTGCTGATCATTCTAATCTCATCACATCTCAGTCCACAGTCTGATCGATGAACATACCAAAGTTCCACTGCTTTCATCAGGACTAAAGGACGGGCGGGGGGGGGGGAGATCTGCTACGTGCCGAAATACAGGAACCAAACTCCCGGCAGTTCTGGAATGTAACCCGTTTAGTGTGGTGCACTGTTTCTCTTCAGGGGTTCGTGCCTTTAGTGTTTGCGTGTGTGTGTGTGTGTGTGTGTGTGTGTGCGCGTGCGCGGGGGGGAGGGGGTGTTGGGGGATAAAACACTGCCGCATGGAAAACTAAAGCTACAAAATTATATTAAATATAATTAAATAACAATAATTATAATACTATGCTGTTATTATGTTATGTTGGTTTATGGTACCTGCCTGATTAAAGGGGTTAAAAATGTAAAATGAATTTGATTCTGTAATTCTAGTGCATGTGATCTAATGTAGCTCATATAAAACGTGTAACTCTTATTAATTTTGGTGTTATATTGAGTTGTTTGTTTGTTTGTTTTATATATAGTTATTTTAGTGCTATATATAGTTATTTTAGTGATATATAGTTGTTTTTCTTTGGATCATATTGAGTTCTCTGGTAGTATATTTTGATTTCTTGGTGTTATATTGTAATTTTTGTGGGGTTATATTGAGTTTTTTGGTGCTATATTGAATTATCTGGTGTTATATTGTGATTTTTTTGATGTTATATAGTTTGTACCACTAAATAAATCCGAGCAGGTTCTTTATTTCTTTCTTCTCTTGGTACACTTGGTGTTTGGACGGTGGCTTGGTTCTACCTGTTATTGGCCAGTGTGTTACCTGTATAAGTAAGTGACCCCCCTCCCTGCAGGTTTTGGTTTGGGGCGGGTCCACGGTGTCTCCTGTAGGAGCGACTACAGGTGGCACTATTTTACACGCTGTAGTATATAGAGGGTAGTGATGCGGTCTGAGCCGCGTACTGTAACTCACACAGAGCGGAGCGGCGCATTCAGACCGGCGCCGGCTCACCTTCTGTCCTCACAGAGGAATTAACTTTAAATTCAGTTATAATTTATTATTTTATTGTTTAAAAGTTGCTGCTGAAGGAGCTCTCAGGATTTGGATTTTTGGTGGAGATGCGTGGTGAGCCTGGTTCTGTATCTGAAGAGCTTCTGAGGACTGAGGTGAGGAACTCCATTAGAACCTTCTTGTCTGGTTCTTGGTTCTGGTGAGAGGTTTGATGTTTACTGACATTTTCACCCCCTGCAGTCTGTAGAATAACTTTTATTCTAGATGTTATTTGGGGGACTTTTCTTTAGAGTTTGAAGAATATTCTTGCCAGTAGGTGTTTTGGTGTTGGTGCCACAGCCCTCCAGTAGATCCCTTCTATCTCAGAGTAATGATCTGCTGTAGTGTTCAGAATCTTCTTCACTTCTTCTGCTTTGCTTCTGTTGTTTTTTATTTAATCTGATATTTAAATGGACACCAATCTACCCTCCGCACCACCAGCCGAGGTGCTTACAAGGAACCTGAGCAAAATCCATTCATTTCTCTCAATACTGAAGTTCAGCTCAAACTAGAGGAACAAATGACACTTTATCTCCTCCTGGATAGTTTGTTGTTGCTCATATTTTACACTAAAAGTATTGGGACACCTGACTGTGAGCTTAAATGGGCACAAATTCCCACACACAGAAGAGCGGCTGTTGTTCTGGCTGAAAAGAATATCTTGTTTTTAAGATAGGACATCCAACAAGCTCATGGTCAGGTGTCCAAATACTTTTGACCATGTAGTATAGGTGTTAACAAAACTAAATGAAAGGGAAATAATTCATATTAAATGGGACTCATTGGATTTTTCAGCCTTGTTGCTGTCCGGCGTGTCACGTTTATCTGATGTGTGGAACAGAAGCTTCCTGAAGTTTATATTCACACCTTTATCAGAACTGAACAGAACGAGTCTGAGTAATCCACCTTCTGCACTCGTCCTTATATTTAATCACACTGCCTTACTGCTCACGTTCACTTCTAACAATCAACAACAACACGGCCAAAAGTATTTGGACACCTCGTCCACGACATCGTTAGATGGGGTGTCCACATACTTTCGGCCGTGTAGTGTGTGATAACCCAACGTTTCTGGATGCATGTTTTGAAACACGTGCGCAGCTCTGATAGGAAGTTGTGAAATATGGGGTCGGTGTGAGGTGTCGGAAGTTTCAGTACAACAGGAAGTACGTGTGAGCGTCTCTGCACCGTTACGCATAGTTCAGCTCCTCTAAAGCAGTGCGTCCCAAAACTTTTGGAATAAGATCACCTCATGATCAATTTATCTCTTAATGTTAATTATATCTGCGCTCACATTATTAGGAACACCTCAGTCCTGCTGCTTTTGAGATGTTGGTCCATGTTGACATGATAACCTTCCTCTGCTCGGGTGGATTCGGACCCGGGGACTGGGGAGGCGGTTAAACCACGCTGAACTCCTGGTGAAAGCTAGTTAGCATCACGCTGGAAGTAAATATCGATGCTGTATTTCAAATGTATTTAGTTAGAATTTCAGGCCGTGCTGTCGACCTCAGGGGGTTCCCATACAGGCATGATCAGCTGTGCCTGAGGGAGGGAGGAGGGCGGATTCATTACTGATGTACATTTGCGCCCTCTGCTGTCTGGTCGAGGCATTTGCACTGGTGACGGATGATCTGGAGAGTATAGCGTGTCTCTCTGTGTGTCCAGCTGGGATCTGTGAGTGTGTGAGTGTTTGTGTGTGTGTATGTAAGTGTTTGTGTGTGTGTTTGTGTGTGTGTGAGTGTTTGTGTGTGTGAGTTTGTGTGTGTGTGAGTGTTTGTGTGAGTTTGTGTATGTGATTTTGTGTGAGTGTAAGTGTTTGTGTGTGTGTGAGTTTGTGTGTGTGTGAGACTGTGAGTGTGTGTTTATGTGTGTGAGTGTTTGTGTGTGTTTTTGTTTGTGTGTGTGTGTGAGTTTGTGTGTGTGTGAGTGTTTTTATGTGTGTGTTTGTGTGTGTGTTTTTGTGTGTGTAAGTGTGTGTGTGTGAGTTTGTGTGTGTGTGAGTGTTTTTATGTGTGAGTGTTTGTGTGTGTGTTTTTGTGTGTGTAAGTGTTTGTGTGTGTGTGTGTGTGTTTTTTTTTGTGTGTGTTAGTGTGTGTGTGTTTTTGTTAGTGTGTGTGTGTGTGAGTTTGTGTGTGTGTGTGTGTGTGTGTGTTTTTGTGTGTGTAAGTGTTTGTGTGTGTGTAAGTGTTTGTGTGTGTGTGTGTTTTTGTGTGTTTTAGTGTGTGTGTGTAAGTGTTTGTGTGTTTGTGTGTGTGTGTGTGTGTGTTTGCGTGTGTTTTTGTGTGTGTGTGTGAGTGTGTGTTTATGTGTGTGAGTGTGTGTTTGTGTGTGTGTGAGTGTTTTTATGTGTGTGTGTTTTTGTGTGTGTAAGTGTTTGTGTGTGTGTGTGTGTGTGTGTGTAAGTGTTTGTGTGTGTGTGTGTGTTTTTGTGTGTTTTAGTGTGTGTGTAAGTGTTTGTGTGTGTGTTTTTGTGTGTTTTAGTGTGTGTGTGTAAGTGTTTGTGTGTTTGTGTGTGTTTTTGTGTGTGTTAATGTGTGTTTGTGTGTGTGAGTGTGTGTGTTTTTGTGTGTGTGTGAGTGTGTGTTTGTGTGTGAGTGTGTGTTTGTGTGTGTGTGTGAGTTTGTGTGTGTGTGTGTGTGTTTGTGTGTGTTTTTGTGTGTGTTAATGTGTGTGTGTGAGTGTTTGTGTGTGTGTGTGTGTGTGTGAGTGAGTGTTTGTGTGTGTGAGTGTTTGTGTGTGTGTTGGAGTGGGTGCGTGATAGTCTTAGCCCTCCTTGGCCAGCGTAGGGGGAATGTTACTAGAAGCATTTCAGCCACGCCCTCTCCGACACGTATGCAGTAGTGACTGCTTATTTTTACCTGCATGGAGATCCGTATCGCGCACAGAGAGTCACGCACTGATCTCCATTATTCCCCGTCTCTGTGCAGCACCATCGATCAGCCAGCAGAGGGCGTAACTGCAGCAGGTGTGTGGAATCCCTTCAGCCCTCCCTCCCTCTCAGATGAGCCGATTGTTGTCTGTATAGACGCCCGGCTGGCTGATAGCACAGCTGAGATGGTGGGGACGGATGGAGCTTTTCTTTATGACCCTGCTCCTGGTTTTGCACGTTTATCTGCAACGTAAATCGTTTCTATTGGTTAGATTTTCTTGATAAAAGTGATCAGATGTTTGATCTGCACCAGTGATAGCTCAGTGGTTAAGATACTGGACTAGTAAACAGAAGGTTGCCGGTTCAAGCCCCGCCACCACCAAGTTGCCACTGTTGGGTCCCTGAGCAAGGCCCTTAACCCTCAGTTGCTCATAATGTTCCGCTCATTGTGTAAGTCGCTTTGGATAAAAGCGTCCGCTAAATGCTGAAAATGTAAATGTAAAAATGCACCACTGCGCTCGGCTTTACTGCGATTGGCTTGTAGAATTAAAGGAAAAAAATGCACAAACGCTGAACAGATTGGAAACGTGTCGGATATTCGTCACGTTGGTGTAATTGGGTATCGAGCCCCAACAGGACGCTGCTGAGGAGAGCGAGTGATTTATGGCTGCAGTTTGGAGGAACTTATGTGAGGTCGGGCGGGTCAGCGAGCACGTCCATGTGAACCTGAGTACAAAAGAATATTTCTTCTAGGCGGCCGATCCAATAATAGCGTGGCGAGCGAAGAGTTCAAGTCCGCTTCCTAGTGATAGTACAGATAAACAAATGAGCCGCGGCCGGCGATATCTCATGCACGTCCTAAAATACCACGGTGTTGTCGGCCTGTGCGCGTCCCACTGTTGATGTTGTGGGAAAATGACCTTCTGTAGCAGGAAACCAGGGCTTTTTTGACCCTTTTGCAAATTTAGAGTCTGATCCTCCAGATGTGATTGTTCTGTCTGCAGGGTCAGTGACCTTCCTCTGGAGCTCCTCCAGCCCCCAGCGCCCGGATCCTTCAGACGCTCTGCAGCCGGGGCATGAAATCAGGAACGTAGGCGGTGAGAAGGTTGGTGAGAAGGTTGGTGAGAAGGTCAGTGAGAAGGTCGGTGAGAAGGTCGGTGAGAAGGTCGGGAGGCCGCGCCGCTCGTACGCCGCCCTGAGCTCGGTGGCCCAGCGATGAGTGCCAGTCCGGGCTCCCACTCTGAGCTGGCATGGAGGACAGTGCGTCACCGGTTTACATCGTGCTGGAGCTGCTGATCGCCGTGCTGGCCGTGTCCGGGAACGTCCTGGTGTGCTGGGCCGTCAGTCTCAACAGCAACCTGCAGAGCATCACCAACTACTTCGTGGTGTCGCTGGGCGTGGCCGACGTGGCCGTGGGTGTGCTGGCCATCCCCTTCGCCATCACCATCAGCATCGGCTTCTGCAGCCACTTCCACGGCTGCCTGTTCATCGCCTGCTTCGTCCTGGTCCTCACGCAGAGCTCCATCTTCAGCCTGCTGGCCATCGCCATCGACCGCTACATCGCCATCACCGTCCCGCTCAGGTGAGTCCGTCAAAAAGCGCCAGGGGTGGGAATCATTTCTGTTAGAGGCTGCACAGCACGTAATGCACCCTCCACCGCACCTTTACCACACAGAGCATGAAACCCAGGTCCTTAAATCTCATATTTCTGTGTGGCACCCACCAAACACAACCATGCGATGTCATTGCTGTCACAGACACATGCAGCAGGTGGATTGGCAGCTCTAAACTCTTTTTGTTGCTGTGATGGAGTTAGTGAATGTGTGTGTGAACCCTGTGTGTGTCTTGTCCGGGTGTACTTTTGCCTCATGCCCACTCTTTCTAAGTGGCTCTGGAGCACCACGACCCTGACCAGTACAAAGTACTTAGTGTAAATAAGCACACTATAGGGTCAAAAGTATTGGGACGCCCCTTCTAATGACTGAATTCATGAACTGTCACTAACAGGTAATAAATCAATGATGTAAAGGAAATGATTCTGACGTAGCAGCATCAGTGTGTGTGTGTGTGTGTGTGTGTGTGTGTGTGTGTGTGTTTAGTGTGTTTTACTGATAAGCAGTTTAATGTATGAATTAAATTATGAATGATGGATGAAACATGAATGATAAAGGATGAATTAGAGATGATGGATGAATGATGGATTATAATGAAGGGTGAATGGTGGTGGATGAGAATGAGAGATGAGGAATGAGGGACAAATGAAGTCCATCTCCAGAGAACCTGATGTTCCTGTGCCCACTCTGTGGCTTGATGGGTTGGCGTATTAGACTGCAGCACCGCCCGAGCGCCCCATCCAGGTCTCACTGGTGAGGTTTGTAGGTTCTGTAAGTGTTTGAACATGGAGTTCCTGTAGATGTGCTGCTACACTGAACCTTCTCACTGTATCTCACTGTATCTCGCTGTTCCTCTGGGAGAGCCGCTGACGTCCCTTGATTATTCGAACAGCGTCCTGCAGATGTTTTCCCTCCCACAATCCATTGGGGAGAGGATCTAGCACAGCTGGAGCGTGGTGATGGTTCACCACACCAGACCGTGAGCTTGTTGGACGTCCCATTTTAAAGCCATTATTGAGTGAGGTGCTTCGGTTTTTTGGCTACAACCACCTCCACTATTCTAAAAGACCAAATTCCACCAGATCTTGAAGGTATCTGTGGATCTTCTGAGATCTTCTAAACTCAGTTTTCTGTGTGTGTGTAGGTATAGCAGCCTGGTGACGAGTCGGAGAGCTAAATGCCTGATCGCCGTGTGCTGGATCCTGTCGGTGGTCATCGGCATGACCCCTCTCCTCGGCTGGAACACCCACAGCAGCGACGTGACCAACAGCTCGTGTCCTGTCGGCATGACCGAGTGCCTGTTCGAGAAGGTGGTCACCATGGACTACATGGTCTACTTCAACTTCTTCGGCTGCGTCCTCACGCCGCTCCTGGCCATGCTGGTCGTCTACGTGCGGATATTCATGGTGGCCCGTCATCAGCTCCGGCAGATGGAGCGCAAGTCCTCGTTCGGGCACCTCCAGGCTGACGGACCGTCCGCGCCCTCCTCCCGGTCCAGGCTGCAGATGGAGGTCCACGCCGCCAAGTCTCTGGCCATCATCGTGGGCCTGTTCGCCGTGTGCTGGCTCCCCGTGCACATCATCAACTGCTTCACGCTGTTCTGCCCGAGCTGCGCCCGCCCTCCGGCGTGGGTCATGTACCTGGCCATCATCCTCTCGCACGGAAACTCCGCCCTCAACCCCTTCATCTACGCCTACCGGCTTCGGGACTTCCGCTTCACCTTCCGCAAGATCATCAAGCAGCACATTCTGCACCGGAAAGA
Organism: Trichomycterus rosablanca; assembly: GCF_030014385.1. Lineage (NCBI taxonomy): Eukaryota > Metazoa > Chordata > Actinopteri > Siluriformes > Trichomycteridae > Trichomycterus > Trichomycterus rosablanca. Next base: position 30,488,527 of record NC_086003.1, on the reverse strand, counting down.
GCAGCTGAGCAGCAGCATCGCCGTGGTTGCCGGGACCAACTTTACCGGGACCCCCGTTACCAGGACAACCATTACCGGGACCCCCGTTACCTCTTGGGCCGACGTGACGGAAAACGGAAAAGTGCCGAATAACGAGAGTCCAGTCAGAATTCATTCATACGCTGAGCGTGAGATTCGTAGGGAAGCTCCGACGATCTGATCAGCAACGACAACGTCTCGGCTAATCTCACATCTCCAGCCTCCTGCCGGGCGGGGCTCACTGAGGTGTCATGACTAGACAGTCAACCAGTCAACTAGATTGATGACTTGACCTCCACACGCTCATCAGCCCGGGTTCTTAATTTATTGATCATTTATCACATGATTGGTCCATGTTGTTTCATAATTCTATGACCAATAATATTAACTTCGCTATGACAGACAGCCAATGGAAGACTCGCTCCAGGAGCTTACTGGTTACCCTTCGTCCATCCGAAATTCGTTCCATAAATAACTAAATGAAGGTCACACTTCAGTAGACGTCAACGGTTTGGTCCAGCAGCAGTGGGTTATGGATTAGTATGTAGGGTTCCCCCCCACAGATGTTTTGTTCCAGATAGGGAAAGTTTGAGGTACTGGACTAGTAATCAGATTTAAGCCCTACATGTGCCAGGCTGCCACTGTTGGACCCTTGAGCAAGACCCTTGCGAGTCGCTTTGGATAAAAGCGTCTTTAATTTGTCCGTCTATAAATAATTCATGTTCCTGCAGCCTGTGTTCAGGTTCTCCAGATTAAATGTGACGTTCTGAAATACTGAAGCGGCATCATGCTTCACCCTTGACGTTTATTCCGTGTAATCTACACCCCGGACACATGGTGGGCAAAATAAACGCCTTCAGGAGGGGAGTTGTGTTGTTTGGAGTAAACAAGGTGATGCATTTAAACCCAACAACACTGTACCTGCTGTGGAGCTCGGTGGTGGTAATGTTATTCACTGCAACTGTTTTGCTGCTGATGCCAAGTTCACACTACACGACTTTCCAAGTGGTCAGGGTCGCTGTACAGTTCTCACTACACGACTGGATCTCTTGTAATCGGGAGTCTCCCAGGTCGGTGTGTATTTCACACTACACGACTGATGGGTGATGGGGGGTCTCACACTACACCATCTATCACCAACTGGAATCGCAGGCGAGCTTCTCCGGTCTCCCAAACTACGTTCGGTCACAAACAAACGCGAGAAGTGACGAGGGGTTTAATGATACCACGTCCAAAAATACACGTCAACAAGCAGCGAGAGATCAAAGTTTGTGTGCTGATGTGCAGCGTAAAATCAAATTTAAAAATAAATGAACTGAGTGGATTTGGCAACACGAGCAGCAGGGATTGTTCTATAGTGAGTCAGAGGTTAATAAATATTGTTTGCGATGCAGCGTGGGTGTTTTGTAGAGAACGATCAGGTCAGAAATACTGTAAAACTTGTGTGTGCTGATGTATTCTGATATAAACTATAATACGCCCCTGTACCATGTTTTTACACTCCTCTCCTGCGTTTCCCCTCACACCGTATCCTGCGTTCTCATTGGCTGTTCGACATATCACTCATTGCCAGTCAAGCAACTCAGATCCAGATATCTGACATGCTAGAAATCTTACCTCAGATCAAGTTGTTGAGTAGTTCACACATAGCAAAATCGTGTAGTGTGAACTGGGCATAATGGAACTGGTGCATCACAGAACATGGACAGAATGACAAAGACTGAAGGTTCCTTCACAATTCTCTCACATCTCCATCAAAAGTAAAGTGGATCAAAGACCCAAACACGGTTGTACCAGAAGATCTAAGACTCATAGAAGTGAATTTATTTATGCTGTGTGTATATTTCTGATCTGAAACCCCTGAATAAACTCATGAAAGAACCGAAATATTTAATAAAAACAAACAAACGTTTTTCTCGGGTGTATGTAAACTTTTGACCTCACTGCATGTGTGTCGACGCATTTCGGAGACGATGTGCTGACTGATGGAACACTCGGCCCAAAAACCAGCAGCACTTGTCAACTGCTGAGCATGAAAGTGATAACTGAATGTTTTGTGGTTTTGTGGCGGCCGGAGACACCGGAAACATCGTGTGGCTAAAGATTAAAACCCCGTCTCCACTTCAGAAGTAAAAATAAAATCAACTACACAGAAAATACATTATATATTCTTTAATCGTGTACTTTCCATGTTTTGTATCCTGGTCAGGGTTGCAGGGGGTCCAGTCTTCCCAAAATTATTGAAATTACGCCAGCCCACTAACACTGAGATCCAGGGTTCGAATCTCCAGCGGTAATATCGGCTAGTTGGGAGTCTACATACAGATGTGTGTGGGTTCTCACCCCTTGCTTTTTGGGGAATTCTTCAACCCAGTCCATCAGGTCTTTATGCTAATCAGATCTGCTGCAAACTACGAGGAACCTCCATCAGATCAACGTCTAATAGATCCCTCACACGCTACAGACAAGGTGTTACCATGCATATTTTGGGGGAGGTTGAAGCAAGAAGTGTGGTGGTGGCTCTGTCCTGGTCTAGATATTGAAAGGTCTTTGGTTCAAGCCCCACCCCCACCCACTCCTGGGCCTCTGAGCAAGGCCCTTAACCCTGAAGCACCACAGTGAGAACACACGAATGATTGGATGGAACGTCACGTAGAGTCTCAGGTGATTGACTCTCTCCCTGTATGTGATGTTCCTCTGGTGTTCCTGTGGCTAAAAGCAGTCGCCCAGTTCTCACCGCCGTCCATAAATAGCTAACCGACGCTCTGTTTACCTGCTCTGATTCTGTGGGAACCGGATGACTGAGATCATTAAAGTCTAATGCATCTCAATCTTGACGTTCCAGTGGAATTCCTTCATCCCTCAGTATCACAGAGCTTCCACAGTCCAGCAGATCAGAGCTGAACAGGAAGTGGAGGAACGTTTCTAACCATCACCATTACTGACAACCTTCAAAGTGTTATGAAGGTTTTGTTCTGGTGAATCCACGACTCCAGCACTCACACAGCAGGAGAACGTCCAACCAGGCCACAAGCTCACGGTCACGTGTCTACATACTTTTGGTCACACGGTGTGTAACGACCGCTGGTCTCTACAGCAGTGGGCGCTGACGCCAGACGCCGGTCCTAATGTGATGCAGATGAGATGACAGGGTGAGCGATGAGCCTTTTATTGTGCTATTAGGTTCCTCTAGGCTCATTAGAAGACTCCAGGGTATAAAGAGCTGCATTACCGTGGTGATCTCCATAAAATACGGTGCTCACCATAAACCTTCTGCGTGATGAAATACTCCACACTGTGTTTACAGAACTGGATGACCTGCACGTGCCAATAAAACTGAGGACGGATAGATGGAACAGAGGAGAAGATCTTCCAGGAAAATGTTTCTGTCGAGGAACATCTCACCAGCTTAGACCAGCTTTACATCACTGCAGTAATGTACACTGTACTGCCAAAAATATATGGACACCTGACCATGAGCCTGCTGGACATCCCATTCCATTTTTTTTCTTTTGGGTGCTTCTATATTTAGGCATCATCACAAATTGGATCTGGTCCTAACACCCGACCTGGCACAGTTGTTATGCCGGATGCCCTTTCTATCCGGCACCAAGAGCACACTGACAAGGACGTCTCCCAATGGCTGGGATGTTTCAGCCATCCTCACCCAGTCAGATGCCCGACCGGCTGATAGCACCCTGAGATTCGATCCCTGGATCCCCAGATCGCAGCAGCAGTGGGATGCTGTACCTTCGAGCACCCACGTCTCATTCCAAAAATATGAGCTTGAGGTTAATATATAGTTATATAATAGAGTTTCCACAAACTCCACTCTTCTCAGACGGCTTTCCACAAGGTTTTGGAGTGTGTTGGACATTCCAATTCATCCCAGGGGTCTTCAGTAGTTCCTCCACACCAATCCTGTCAAACTGTCTTCATAGATCTCATGCTGGAATAGAAAAGTGTTTCCCAAACTTCTGCCACAATAGTAAAAGCTTCTGTCTTCTGTCCTGGTCTTCAAGCTTGTTGATGGTTTTTCATGTTTCTCTAAATGTTTACCTCCATCTTGTCACTGACCGTCCTCTTCCTCTTTTACCTTCAACTCTTTCAAGCATAATCGTTCTTTCTGATGAAAAGAGCTTCAGTTTGGTTCTCTGAGCTTCCAGTGAGATGTTTCGTTTAATTTGGTCCAGGATTCTTTTGCAGCCCAAGCAACTCTGAAAAGTCTTCACCAGAAGGGAGTCGATCTTCTCCCTGTCCTGTTTTTAATGTCCAGCTTTCACATCCATAAAGAAGCACAGAGACGATAATAAAGTGAGAATAAATAAACAGAATTGTGGAGAGGATCTCATCAGTTATAGCGTATCATATTTATTATATTGATCAAATGTGATTTGTTATTCACATGTTATAAATGGGTGCAGCTAAACACCTGAACTTTTTCCTCCACATACTTTTGTTTCATGCTGTTATTGGACAGGGTGCTCAGTGACGGCTCAGTTTATCTTCTCTGTTTGAACGTACCGTGGTCTTATCTACAGATCTGCTCTAATCCTGTTCATCAGACGTATAGAATCACACATCAGACCCTCCTGACACCCTCATTCAGGGGTTGATGGGAGCGCGGCGGCATTACCCAGAGTGATGGGGTAATAGACGCTCCAGGGTTCGAGTCTGGTTCCCTTGTACAGGCGCTCGTTTGTTTCTGACCGCAGGTGAAATTCATCAGACGTCTGAAGCTTCCGACTTTCAAGGTCGGAGTGGAACCATCTCAGTGTGCGTTTTATTTTTGGATCGTCTCTTCCTTTACTGGGGCGTCTGTAGGACCTTGATACGTTCTTGCCTTGTTTGGGAAGGGTTTCTTTTAGGTTCACCTCCCAAATCATGCCAATAGGTACGGAGAGAAATTCGTGCCGAATTGAAACTCTGGAAAACAATGCACGTGGATTCACATTTAAAAAACAAAATGCTAGACCGCTCAGGTGGCGCAGCGGTAAAAACACACGCTGGAACCAGAGCTGGGACCTGGAATACATCGTATCAAATCTCAGCTCTACCAGCCGTTTAAGGCTGTTGTTCATATATGGGCGGGACTAAGCCGGATGGGGTCTCTCTCTCTCGCATGACTGGTGCAATTACGACCTCTGCTGGCTGATTGATGGTGCCTGCACATAGATGAGAAAAGCGTGCTCTCAGGGTGTGTCTCTCCGTACACAACGCTGAGCTGCACTGCACTCGTCAAAGTGTAGGTGATAAGATGCATACGGCTGCTGCCCACGTGTTGGAGGGGGCGTGGGTTAGCTTCGTTCTCCTCAATCAGAGCGGGGATCGGCATTGGTGGAGAGAAAGCGTGACGCAATCGGGCAATTGGACGCATTAAAAAGGAGAAAAAAGGGAGAAAATGCATAAAGAAAGAAACAAAAAAAAATCGCTGAATCAGGTCAGAATTTAATACAAATCAACTTGAAATGAATCAACTCACACACTTAAATAAACCAAAACCCCATACATTTATATATGTGTATCTGAGTCCTAACAGTGCTGTATTTGTGCCACAATTAAAAGTAATCTTTGTCCAATCACAATCCTCTTTGAATTTGGGGTGTGACTGAGAAAGGTGCAACTTAATCAATAAAAATGTCTTTTCAGGACCTAGAGAAAAAGGAAATAAAGACTTTAATCTAACAAGTTGAGGACAGTTTAGTAACAGACGACTATGTGCTAAGAGAGGCTTTTACACATCATGGGGAAGGTCCTTACAGTCAGACTTCAATGTGTTTATATTTCAGGGATCAAGTCTTCTTAGCCACGCCCCAAATTCAGTACAGGATTGTGACTGGACAGTGATTGTTTACGTTTCATTGTGGCACGAGTACAGCACTGCTTGGACTGAAATCCACTAAATGTTCTGGGTTTTGTTTTGGCTCACTGGGAGCAGCTCACAGTAAAATGTCGATGCGCTTCAGGCTGATATGTGTTTAATTCTGACACCAGTTCAGTGTTTTGTGCTTTTAAATATATAAACCTACTCATGTTGTTTTTCTGTAATGAGGTTTTTTTTTGTTAGACCGATGTGATGGATCAATTTAATGTAATTTTGGCAGGTTAAGTCTGTGCTTTGATATAATTTCACAGTAGTATAATAGTACTAAATAGTTTAATAGTACAGCGGTACCTTGCAACTGAACATCCCCTAAACTCAAAATTTTTGAACGTATATGCTTTCCGTGGAGAAATTTGTTCCCTTAAACTCGATGTTTGTGTGACCGTCGCTTTGTTTAGCGCTCGTCTTGATCAGTAAACCCTCACCAGCGTGTGAATCTGATCTGAATCTGCATCAGTGTGGAATAAGGTGCAGATCCAGGGTTACAGCTCCACATGTATCTGTGTTTATCTGGATTCTCCTCCCTGTTTCACTTTTAAACTTGTGTTACAGCTCCAGCTTCTGAGAAATGGTGAGAATCAGAATCAGCTTCTCCCAGAGTCTAAAACGCTTCTGGTTGAAAATAAAGCTTAACGTGGTTTAATGTAGTAAAAGAAGGAGACAGGAGCACTAAACTTCTCTTCATTATTACTGCTCATAAGTTCCTCCACTAATCACATTCCTCACTCGCTGTTTTACTACAGTAAGTCACGTTAGGTTTTGTGCACCGCCGTCACACTTCATAGGAAATAACGGCACAGCGATGCAGAAGCGGTTTTAGCACTTCTCGTGTGAATGCGCCGGTGCTGAAGGGAATACGATATTCCAACATCGAGCATCTCCACCATTAAGAAGCGTCAGGAAACAATAAAGAAGTAAAACTAAAGTGCAGCTTTTATTGTATTTTTATTGATGTGTAACTGTTAGTAATTGTATTTGTGTGTTTATATTATATTTGTGTTATTTTCAGTGTTTAAGTGTCAAAAACAACCTCATTATTTTACATGAGACTAAAATATCTGCAGCTCCATGGGACCATGGACGCATTAACAGGTTCCCCAAACATCCTTATGGGGAAAAATACCTCGAAACTCAACGTCTTTAAAACTCGACACCACTCCCAGAACCGACTGAGGTCCAGTTTCAGGGTTCCACTGTATTATAATCCTGACACAAATTCAGCATTTTTTCAGTGCAAATGAATGTGAATTGTTTTCCAACAGTAAAGACGTCCAGCACTGTGAAAACGATGTACTAGAGGTTTTACTCTTCATTTTGGCAAGTTTTGTGCATGCGTGTCATACATTTTAACTTCTCAATAATTAATTTCCACAGAAATTAGCATTAAGTTTTCAAATGCAAATCCTTGTGTGTTGTGTTTCAGTAAAGACGTAGAGTGATGTAAAAACATTTCTGATGTCACGATTTGAGCCTCTGTGTGTGCTCCTGAGGTGCCACGCCCCCCTCTCCATGAGCACACTCTGTCTCCAGCCAGCCTCCCTCTCCTGATTGGTTAGCTGGGGCTAATTAGCCCCAGCTGCTACTATTTAGGAGAGGCTCAGAGAAAGGCTGGTTGGAGACTATTTTCATTGTAACTCTGTTTGCTCTGGTGACTGTTTGCTCCTTGCTCCTTGCTCCTTGCTCCTTGCTCCTTGCTCCTTGCTCCTTGCTCCTTGCTCCTTGCTCCTTGCTCCTTGCTCCTTGCTCCGGTCTGTTTAGTCCTGTCCAGTCAGTTTAGCCCTGTTAGTCTGTTTAGTCCTGTTTAGTCTTTGTTTAGCCTGTCCGTTAGCCCTGTTAGTCTGTTTAGTCTGTTTAGTCCTGTTTAGTCTTTGTTTAGCCTGTCCGTTAGCCCTGTTAGTCTGTTTAGTCTGTTTAGTCTTGTTTAGCCTGTTTAGTCCTGTTTAGTCTTTGTTTAGCCTGTCCGTTAGCCCTGTTAGTCTGTTTAGTCTGTTTAGTCCTGTTTAGTCTTTGTTTAGCCTGTCCGTTAGCCTGTTTAGTCTGTTTAGTCTGTTTAGCCTGTTTAGTCTTGTTTAGCCTGTTTAGTCTTGGTTTAGCCTGTTTAGTCTTGGTTTAGCCTGTCCGTTAGCCTGTTTAGTCTGTGTAGCCTGTTTAGTCTTGGTTTAGCCCGTCCATTAGCCTTTTGTTTGTTTAACCTCCATGTGTTAGCTCTGTGTTATCTTGTCTTGGTGTGCCTGTCTTTTGTTTATTAATAAATATAGTTTAGTTTATTACATCTCTGCGTGTGTGTCCGCCCCTCCTGTCCGTCTAGCCCACATAACCGTTACATCTGATCATATTTTGCATATATTACTGTGGAAGAGCAATGATGTGTGTATTGTGTTTCACTTTTTCCTTTGTAGTGATCGCATTTCAGTTTCCTACTAACTCATCTGCATAAATAATACCAATAGATGTGCGTGTGTTGCCTTCATGTAGATTGGCGTAAACTTCAGGTTGCATAGCACCAGGTACTCAGTGTTCCTGTTCTTCAGAAGGACAGACAGTGAATCATTTAAGTGGATTATAACATGAATAAATAAATGAACTGAATGAATGAATGAATATGTCACATGACCCCCAAATTTGTTTATTTATTCATTTCTTGGCCAGCAGTTTTTTAGATTAGAGGTTCTGGAGGACCGCTTTACCCTGGACATTGATTTAGACGAGGTGGATCTGAGCTGAATTCATCCAAACAGGTAATCCATCCCCCCTAGATCAATAAAACTCAATTACAGCACAAACCTTCTCCAGAACCCATCAGGACTCCAGGAAACGAAGAAAAAAGGACATTTTTCTTTAAACAACTACGATATTTAAACTAGACTAGAACAGTTTTACTCTGCTTTCACCGGTGAAGCCGTGTTCTTCATCACCGAGGACGGGGTGATCCAGACCCACCAGGTTTCCTAATAAGAACAAAACATTCAAGGACACGAGAATTAAGAACCCTCATGTAAGAATGTGAGATAGGATTCAGTAACGATCTGCTGCTTAAAAACAAACACTGAACCACATCTGAAGGGGAAAAGGTCCAACGTTACCAAGAACAATCAATTCAACACGTCTTCTGGACTGAGGAAAGTATGATGAACTCTGAACTCACTCTGAATAAGAGGGCACACCTAATGCATAAGCCCAACAGCGCTGAGACCTTATTCTGTTAAGTTTGAGTCTCAGCTGTGCTATCGACCGGGCAGACGTTTGGGGGCATCTGAGGAAGTAAAAGGTCAAATGGGTTCCCTACTGGCTGGTTGAGACTCCTGTGGATGGTAGTGCATGACTCTCTGTACATGATGCAGCTCTCCGTGAGACTGTGTTTGACAGGTGAAAAGAAGTGGTCGGAGACTGTGGAGGCATTAAACAGAAAACATGATTATAAAGAGTCAGGAAGAGTGAAGAGTGGTAATGATTCTTTGTTCGTTTGTTGTAAACACTGGAAAATTAAGTTTAAATCCAGTCAATAAAACATTATTAATGCCTCTTCAGTTTGTTTTATTTTCCTGGTCAGGGTCCCGGCATGGTCCGGTTCCCCTGAGAAACACTAAGTGAAGGGCATGAATGTTCTGGACAGGGCACCAATCCATCAAAGGACTTAATCACCGCCAACTTTACAAACTTTACTTCCAGAAAAGTTGGGCCAGTATGTGAAATGCTAATATTATTCTCTGTCTGTCTATCTATCTGTCTATCTATCTATATGTCTGTCTATCTATCTATCTATCTATCTATCTATCTATCTATCTATCTATCTATCTATCTATCTATCTATCTGTCTGTCTGTCTGTCTGTCTGTCTGTCTGTCTGTCTGTCTGTCTGTCTCTGTCTGTCTGTCTGTCTGTCTATATGTCTGTCTGTCTATCCATCTGCTTATCTATCTATCTATCTATCTATATGTCTGTCTGTCTGTCTATCCATCTGCTTGTCTATCTATCTATCTGTCTGTCTGTCTATCTATCTATGTCTGTCTGTCTATCCATCTGCTTGTCTATCTATCTGTCTGTCTGTCTATCTATCTATATGTCTGTCTGTCTATCCGTCTGCTTGTCTGTCTATCTATCTATCTATCTATCTATCTATCTATCTGTCTGTCTGTCCGTCTGTCTACTTTTTTGCTCTTTCCACCTTCATAGTTTCGAAGCTGCACTATTAATGTCATAAACAATGTACATAAACACTAAACCCACAAAATGAAATATATGATAAAACCTCAATAAAACAAATATAAACATTTTTATTTTATAAAAAGCCGAAGTAAAGAAAGAAAAGTGAAAAACGAAGAAATAAACAGAGCGGTGACACCGAAGTGCACTATGAAGGGATCATGGTCGGAATGAAACACAGCCTAGTTCAGCTTTTCCCGCCCACGCGTTTACTAACAGGCTGATTGGCTCTCTGCTAGTCGATGGGCGGGACTTCTCGTGAATTCTACCTCACTGCGTCATTCCCGCCGAACGGTTCTGACTAACCGTGCTGAGGGAACCGGTTCTAACCAGTTCTAACGGTTCCCGAACCGTCTTCATATGGAAATCACTGTAGAACCGTTACTGACGGTAACCAGAACCGTTCCACACTGCAGTGGAAACAGAGTTGTTCAGACTCCCGAGGGTTCCTCAGTGAGTGCAGATGTCGGTGGTGTGGTCGGTGGAGGAGACTCTGGCTCTGCTGGGGGTCTGGTCGGACAGTCGGATCCAGGATCAGCTGGAGGGGATGAAGAGGAATGAGAAGGTCTATCAGACCATATCTGAGCTGCTGGCCGGTCGGGGGATCCAGCGCTCCTCCAAACAGTGCAGAGATAAGATCAAGAAGCTCAAATACACCTACCGCATGCACAGGGACAAGAAGAACCGGAGCGGCCGCAGGAAGGACCGCTTATACCAGGCTCTGGACCGGGTCCTGGGCTCCTGTGGTTCTGTCGGTTCTGTAGATCCAGATCCAGCTCGCCTCTCTCCGGTACAGGTGGAGCTGGGGGAGGACGGGATGGAGCAGGACCAGCAGGGTGAGATGTTCAGTACATCTGATGTTCTCCAACTGTTCCATCTGAACCAACCACTCACTCACTTATTCAACCTGATCACGGGCGCGCTGGGTCTAGACCAACCAGTAACACTTGGTACTAAATGCAAAGCATTACCTGTTTACTAACTCACAACACAGCCAATCCACCTTCCGCATGGTTTTGTGAGGTGGAGAGAACCCAGATTATCTAAATGAAGCCAGTGTGGACACACAGAGAACATGCAGCTCTCCTCACACACAGTAATTACACTATAGGATCGAACCCGGGTCCTAAGGACCTAAGAGCTTAACTTAATGCATGTTTGGAGCAGCTTGTTTGTTTACATTCAATTCAATTCCTATAAAGAGCCATTTCTCCACGTCTTATTGGTGCAGGTACATCATTAAGGTATGGGAAAGCTCAGACCCTCAGCTCATCGTTTATTTTACTTTTAATCATAAAAATATCAGTGGAAATTATTTTATTTTATTTTTCTAATTGTTTGAACAGCTTTTAAATGAACCTCAGACCTCAGGCAGGACTGATGATTGATAATGGGTGGAGAATCATAAATATGTGGACATGGTTGGTTTTGAAAGGAACAATCCGATATGTAAATATATATGATGAGGTTACCACTGCATTGTCCTGGTCAGGGTCGCAGTGGGTCCTGTATCACTGGACGAACTTCACCCAGACAGGACACCAGTTTACCTCAGGACATTGGCCACCACTCCACCCCACTCTCACAGAGACAGAGCCAATCACGTCTGTATGTACACGTCCGACCGGTCGATAGCACTGTTGAGGGTTCCGACCCTGGATCCCAGCACTAGTGGGCTAGTGCAATTTAACCGCTGCACCACCTGAGTGCTCTGATGAGTGATTTCTCTATCAAACTGGGGCTTCATACAATGTGATCATTATTTTTAATCAACCGCTTTGTCCTGGTCAAGGTTGCAGTGGGTCTGGTTACACTGGGAAACACTGGGCGCAAGATGTGAAGCCTTTTTTATATATGTGAAACTTTTTTTTTACAGATGTGAAACTTTACAGAAAACATTTTTACAGATGTGAAACTTTACAGGAGTAAAACTTTTTTTACATATGTGAAACTTTACAGAAAACTTTTTTACAGATGTGAAACTTTACAGTAGTAAAACTTTTTTACAGATGTGAAACTTTACAGAAGTAAAACTTTTTTACAGGGGTGAATTTTCTTTACAGATGTGAAACTTTACAGGAGTAAAACTTTTTTACAGATGTGAAACTTTACAGAAGCAAAACTTTTTTACAGGTGTGAAACTTTACAGAAGTAAAACTTTTTTACAGGTGTGAAGCTTTTCTTTACAGATGTGAAACTTTACAGAAGTAAACCTTTTTTTTTTTTACAGATGTGAAACTTTACAGATGTAAAATTTTCTTCTTTACAGATGTTGTAAAGTCCCAGAGCCCTGCTGACAGTTTGAATAACAGTGGACACTCCGAATCAGAAGCCAGCGTCCCATCATCACCTGTACCTGCTGCATCCACACAGAAGGAGGCGCCACCTGTTCCACCCACATTACAGACCCCGCCCACCCCCGCCACACCTGATGGCCAGGCTCAGACCAGCCACGCCAGCAGCACCAGCAGACGCTCCGTTCTGGGTAAGATCGTTCAGTCTGTGTAATAAATACAACATGATGGTGGTGCGGCAGTACAGGGCGGTACAGAGCGGTCACTCACAGACCGTAATTATGAAAAATTTGGGACATGAGACGCCTGAGACGCGACCTCTCTCCTCCTGGTTTGTGCAGGAAGGCAGCGGCACCAGCAGACCATCCACACGGAGTTCCTGGCGTACCTGCGGGAGTCGGACGCCGCTCACCTGACCCTGCTGGAGGCGCAGCACAGGCGCTGGATGGAGAGCCGAGAGGCGGACCGGGCGGCCGAGGCGGTTCAGGCGGCCGAGAGATTGCGGGTGGACGAGACCTTTAATAATCAGTTCATCTCTGTGTTCGGACAGTTCGTCCAGGTTCTCAGAGACGCTCGCTCACAAACACACGCCGAGATCCCACCGGACTGAATCCACGAGCATGATGGGAAAAATAATTAAAGCACTTATATTTCTAACATCTGTTTTATTTGATTTATTTATTAATTAATTATATTATTAATAGGCGGAGGCTGGCACAGGCCTCATCCGAGAAGGCTGAACGCATCTTTTCACCAGACAGAGCTGTAATATGTACGGAGGAACACACTACACCTTCTGTACTCCTCCACCACTTTTACTGATACATCAACCAGCCAGCAGGAGGCGCTGTTGCAGCAGAGAGATATGGCTGGTTTGTATGTAGATTGGCGGCACACAGTACGGGGCAGGACGAGCTTTAATAAGGATGCCGTGATCAAACACGGGTTTATCATATCATGCATGAGAGACGGTGTTACAGGGTCAATCCTAAATAAATTCCATCCTGGTCAGGGTTGCAGTGGGTCTGGGACTCAAGCTCATTTAATCAAAGGGGCAGTTTTAAGCACCCAGTCACCCTTTTCCTTATTTGGCAGGAAATCAGTGTATACACAAGGGAAAGGAACATGCAAAACTCATGTTTTAAGTTCTGATCAAGGAGAGTCAGATCACCACAGACCCCCTCCGACGAGTCCACGCCGCTTCTGATCACCTACCAGCGTTGGGTTGCATTGTGTACAGAGTCGCGCTCCACAAGCCCCAGAGATCCGTCCGACCTTCCCTCCATCAATCACGTCTCGTGTGAATGCGCCGGTGCTGAAGGGAATACGGTATTCCAACATCAAGCATCTTCAGCATTAAGAAGTGTTAGGAAACAATAAAGAAGTAAAACTAAAGGGCAGATTTTATTGTATTTATTGATGTGTAACTGTTAGTAATTGTATGTTTATATTATATTTGTGTTATTTTCAGTGTTTAAGTGTCAAAAACAACCTCATTATTTTACATGAGACTAAAATATCTGCAGCTCCACGGGACCATGGACGCATTAACAGGTTCTCCAAACATCCTTATGGGAAAAAATACCTCAAAACTCAACGTCTTTAAAACTCAACATCACTCCCAGAACCGACTGACGTCCAGTTTCAGGGTACCACTGTACTAAAGTTTTGGGGGCCTAAAAGTGGCACAGAATAAGTGAAATAAAAGACAACACGCCAGCATAGAACTGTTTATTTACTGAACCTGGACCCTCGAGCATCAAACTAAATAACGTCACGTCTTTATTTAAACTCGCTGCTGTGGCAGAAATGTCGCGCGAGTCCATCACGTACACGACTGGTGTCTGAAGTCTCCAGCGCCGCAGGTTCCGCCTCAGGCTGATCCGGTACCGGAGCGTCGGACCAGTCCGAGACGTACTCCTCACCGCGCCCCTCACACAGGTTGTGTAGAACGCAGCACGCCACCACCATCTGCGTGGCGAACTCCACATCGCAGTTATTCCGCTTCAGGAGGCACCGCCAGCGCCCCCTCAGTCTGCTAAACGCAGTATCCACCGCCCCCTTCACCCCGCTGATCCTGGCGTTGAAGATCAGCTGCTGTTCGCTCAACCCGCCGCCACCGTCGGCGTCAGTAAACGGCGTCACCAGCCACGACTGAGCCGGGTACGAGGCGTCTCCGATTATAAAATATCCCACCTCCTCTCCTCCGATGGTCCTGCTCTGTGAGGGAAACATCTCAGCGCTGTTCATGAGCCGCCACAACGGGGACAGACGCAGAGCGCTGGCATCGTCTAGGCCGCCCGGGCGCCCGGCGCTGACATCCCAAAACCACGCCCTTCCACCGACCACGGCCTGCAGGAGAACGGAGTGCCAGCCGCTCTGATTGATGTACTCATCCTGGTACTCTCTGGGCACGGTTATAGGAATGTGCACCCTTCCAATGGTGCCAACGCACTGCGGTACCCCCCACGTTCTCTCAAACTCCTCTGCCAGCTCCGCAAAGCCCTGCGCGGAGGGTACGGCGATGACCTCACGCTGCAGGACATCAGCCACGGCTATACAGAACTCCTTAGTGCAGCGCCACACGGTGGTTATACCCACCCCGAAGAGACGGGAGATGGTCCTGTACTCGGCGTTGGTGCCCAGCTTCCACAGGGCGATGGCGACTCTTTTGCGGTGAGGGACACAGCAGCGGAACTGCGTGTCCTCCTTCTCCATGGCAGGACGGAGACGGTTGCAGAGGTGCAGGTAGGTCTGTTCCGACATCCGGAAGTTCTCGAGCCACTGGCTGAGCGAGAAGCGAGGAACGCACCGATCCCACCAGTCTGTGGAGCGCCGGCGGGTCCACGCCACCGGGGGGCGCCTGATGGACTGCAGCACCCGAAAGAGCTGGAAAACATCAGAGAGGGTTAGTGCACTCGGTCACTCATTCATTCATCTTCATTAACCACTTCATCCTGATCAAGAACCATGTGGCACCCTGAGCAGAGCGCCAATCCACCTTTCGCATATTTTATGAGGTGGTGGTACTCCTGCAGACATTTACATTTACATTTTCAGCATTTAGCAGACGCTTTTATCCAAAGCGACTTACACACTGAGCGGAACACAATGAGCAATTGAGGGTTAAGGGCCTTGCTCAGGGACCCAACAGTGGCAACTTGGTGGTGGCGGGGCTTGAACCGGCAACCTTCTGTTTACTAGTCCAGTACCTTAACCACTGAGCTATCACTGGCCCTGAGACATGAGGAGAACATGTCAAACTCATCACAGACAATGATCAAAGGTGAGTAACAAGACCACGCCAGTGGGTAGCACTGTCGCCTCACTGCAAGAAGGTCCTGGGTTCGGTTCCCAGGTGGCACATTCCAGGTCTCTTCTGTGTGGAGTTTGCATGTTCTCCCCGTGTCTGTGTGGGTTTCCTCCGGGTGCTCCGGTTTCCTCCCACAGTACAAAGACATTGCAGTCAGGTTAACTGGAGATACTGTGATGCCCTGGCAACCTGTCTAGGGTGTTTCCTATCTTTCGGTCAGTGGATTGGACCCACCGTGACCCTGACCAGGATAAAGCGTTGGTAAAACAGACAATAAATGAAGACATTTACATTTTTGGCAGTTAGGAGACGCTGTTATCCAAAGTGACTTACAGTACTGGGACAGTTTACAGTCTGAGCAATTGAGGGTGAAGGGCCTTGCTCAAGGGCCCAACAGTGGCAACTTAGCAGAAATGGGGCTTGAACTGGCAACCTTCTGGTTACTAGTCCAGGCCCTAACTGCTGAGCTACCGCATAAATAAATGATAATAATAATAATTACTACATGAATGTTGCCAGTTTACTTAATAAGGGCTCAGTGGTTAAGGTACTGGCCTAGTAATCAGAAGGTTGTTGGTTCAAATTTTATCCCTGCCACTATTGGGCCCCTGAGCAAGGCCCCTAACCCTCAAATGCTTGAACTGTATCAATTCCCAGTTGGATAAAAGCATCTGCTATATGTAATAAATGTAAATACAAAATAAACGTGCATTAGTTCCGACCCGCCCGGGGGGCACAAACTTCTGCTCACATCTGTAACCTCCAGCTGCATGTAAACGTGTAGAACAGTATTCCGTACACACACTGATCAGATCAGATCGATAAAGAGCTGATTATTGATGATCGATTACTTTAAGCGCGCGTGCTCGCCGGTACAGCGTGTACTGCGTGAGCGCGCGCAGGTACGCGCGTTCCTCCCTCTCGCTCCGGACCCGCCGCCTCCGGATCGCCTCGTTACTGCGCTTCAGTCTGCTCTGCTGCACATAAACATACAGGAACACCAGGAACAAGCCCAGGAACACCTCCACCTCCTCCATAGTGCTGTCCCACACACACACACACACACACACACTCACACACACACACACACACGAACCGCACACGCAGACTCAGTGCGTCACTCACACGCGTCAGGCTGTAGTTCTTCATCCTTACTAACCAACTCCTTCAAACAAACAGCAATCAGAGATATTCATATTGTACTACTATAGAATTTTACTTATATGGAATTGTACTTATATAGAATTTTACTTATATGGGATTTTATTTCTATAGAATTTTACTACTATAGAATTTTACTTATATCGAGTGGTATTCATTTAGAATCTTGTTCCTATAGAATTTTACTACTATAAAATTTCATTCCTATAGAATTTTACTACTATAGAATTTTACTTATATTGAGTGGTATTCATTTAGAATCTTGTTCCTATAGAATTTTACTACTATAAAATTTCATTCCTATAGAATTTTACTACTATAGAATTTTACTTATATAGAGTGGTATTCATTTAGAATCTTGTTCCTATAGAATTTTACTACTATAAAATTTCATTCCTATAGAATTTTACTACTATAGAATTTTACTTATATAGAGTGGTATTCATTTAGAATCTTGTTCCTATAGAATTTTACTACTATAAAATTTTATTCCTATAGAATTTTACTTATATAGAATTTTACTTATATGGAACTTGATTTCTATAGAATTGTACTTATATGGAATTTTATTTCTATAGAATTTTACTTATATGGAATTTTATTTCTATAGAATTTTACTTATATGGAATTTTATTTTTATATAATTTTATTATTATATAATTTTATTATTATATAATTTTATTTCTAAAAAATGTTATTCCTGTATAATTGTAAACTTTTACACGGGTGCCGCACAGCAACGTGGGTCCTCTCTGGTCTCTGGACTGTGTGGAGTTTGGTATGTTCTCTTGACTTTTATGTCGGGTTTTCTCTCCCAGTTTTTAAGAATTTAGATTGCGGAGCGCCTGATGATTTTGGATATTATCAGAATCAGAGCCACCGCGACCCTGACCGAAACGAAGCGGTTAGTGTGGAGCGTTCTGATTCTCATCAGACTCGATGTGGTTTAATGTACATCGGAAATCGGATTCCAGCATTATATTTACATTTGTAGTCCTGAGCAGGAACTTCTATTAGAACCAGTTAATAATTGGCATTAAATACACTGGTTGAGAAGTGGTTCAGGGGTCTTGCTCAGGGGCCCAACAGGCTGATGGTGGGATTTGAACCCTCCAGTAGATGAAGCACTGAAGCAGCAATTCCCTCTTATTTATTTATTTATTTATTTATTTATTTATTTAATAGAAGCTAAACGTTAAAATAAACACTCGCTGTCGACTGTACACGATTCACTACAATTCCCATGATGCAACGATACAAAGTTGAAGTGTGATGTAATTTCCGGCTCAGTGCTGCATTGTGGGAGCGCGAAAACGTTACTTATACTCACGCTGCTGCGGCTAGCACAAAGGCTTCATCTTTACTACAGTAACACAGGTAAATCTATACATTTATCTTCTTTATAAGTATTAAATGCAGGTTTTAATTCTTAGAGCAAGTGTATGTAAAAGCAAAATGTCAGTAAAAGTTTTTGTTTGAAGTTTTGTATTTGCATGCACTTAAGCTAAGCTAGCATGTTTGCTAGGTGTTAGCATGTAGCTAACAGAATCTCATTCATTTAGTCTCGGTGTTCCGTACTTTCATTTACTGTTTCTGCTTTATATCCAATATTTGATCAAGATTATTACGTTTTATTACTAAAGTAAAGTTTACTTTTTGCTCCTGAGGTGTTAAACTGTAATTATGTTTAATTCTCAGTGTTTGACTCGCTGTACGGAATAGTGTTAATGTTAACAGTAATCCGTGCACTTCCTCATTTATTTATCTGTTCAGTATTTATATTTTTATTATTCATTCCTTCTGCTTTTCAAATGAATTCAAATTAATTTACCACTGATTAACATAATTCTGCTTTAAAAACGTCACTGGTTGCAGATAAACGTGGTTTGGGAAACATGACTGTAGGGATCTCTGCTCCATAGCGCTTTTGATAGCCTGCTTCTGAAGCTGTAATGTGTTGTGATCTTTTTTAAGGTCTGTACTTTAGTAATCAAAACATTAATGTTTTTTATTATCTTCTTTGCTGCAGAGATCTTAAGGATGTCCATCGGCGTTCCCATCAAGGTTCTGCATGAAGCAGAGGGCCACATCGTGACCTGTGAGACCAACACTGGTGAGGTGTACCGGGGGAAGCTGATCGAAGCTGAAGATAACATGAACTGTCAGGTACGCAGGAAATAATGCTCAGGCTACATTAACATCTGGTCAAACTCATCCAAGCATTAATCAGTGCTGATTGTCAATGAAGCGGTTTAAATCACACTGCCATCAGATACCTGAGCAGAGAAAACATTAAATGAATGCTGAGCTCAGATTTGTACGATTCCTACTTGGTCAGTACAACGGAACCTTCAAACTGGACCTCAGTGGGTTCTGGGAGGGGTGTTGAGTTTTAAAGATGTTGAGTTTCGAGCTATTTTCCCCATAAGGATGTTTGGGGGAACCTGTTAATGCGTCCATGGTCCCGTGGAGCTGCAGATATTTTAGTCTCATGTAAAATAATGAGGTTGTTTTTGACACTTAAACACTGAAAATAACACAAATATAATATAAACACACTGAAATACAATTACTAACAGTTACACATCAATAAAAATACAATAAAAGCTGCACTTTAGTTTTACTTCTTTATTGTTTCCTGACGCTTCTTAATGCTGGAGATGCTCGATGTTGGAATACCGTATTCCCTTCAGCACCAGCGCATTCACATGAGAAGTGACAGAACCGCTGTTGTGCCGCTGTGCCGTTATTTCCTATGAAGTGTGACAGCGGTGCACAAAAGTAGTAAAACAGCGAGTGAGGAATGTGATTAGTGGAGGAACTTATGAGCAGTAATAATGAAGAGAAGTTTAGTGCTCCTGTCTCCTTCTTTTACTACATTAAACCACTTTAAGCTTTATTTTCAACCAGAAGCGTTTTAGACTCTGGGAGAAGCTGATTCTGATTCTCAGCATTTCTCAGAAGCTGGAGCTGTAACACAAGTTTAAAAGTGAAACAGGGAGGAGAATCCAGATAAACACAGATACACGTGGAGCTGTAACCCTGGATCTGCACCTTATTCCACACTGATGCAGATTCAGATCAGATTCACACGCTGGTGATGGTTTACTGATCAAGACGAGCGCCGAACAAAGTGACAGTTCATTGTTAACTTATTATTGTTCTGTGGAAATATTAGTGTTACATGACGATGGAATTGGGTGGAAACAGGTGCCTCATACACTTAAGACACCTGAAAGACGCTGAATCTGCTTTGTTTGTGTCCCTCATGTCGTTTACCCGGTGCACCTTTAACCAATAGAACCACTGTGTGCACCTGAAATAGCGCCTCCGTGTGGGCTGTTGGGTGACTCTAACCTTGACCTTTCTCTCATTCCAGATGTCGAACATCACAGTAACGTATCGGGACGGCAGGGTGGCACAGCTGGAGCAGGTCTACATCCGGGGCAGTAAAATCCGCTTCCTGATCCTGCCGGACATGCTGAAGAACGCGCCCATGTTAAAGAGCGTGAAGAATAAAAACCAGGGTGCCGGAGCTGGCAGGGGCAAAGCTGCCATCCTCAAAGCTCAAGGTAGTGTACACGTGACTGCTTACATTTTTGATGTTTCTTTAAGGCTGCAACTAACTGGGAACCTGAATCCAATCAAGTAAAAGTTTAAGTTCACGGAGATGCTGATCAGCAGTTTTTGTCTATAATTAAATGTCCTTAAATCACCCACCGATAAACCATGTCCACCAACTTGTCATCCACCATTCCACTATCACCATTATCAAATTATGTTTATCTTATTAGTTGGGTTACTGTAATGACGTCTGCACGAATGCGAGTCCCAAATGTGTCTGGTGGAAGCTGTGACCAGGGTTTCTTAACTTTATGCTACAAATAAAGCAAAAGGGGGACAGGCTTTTTTAGGGTTGTGATGGGGTAGGGTCATCAGATGTTAGCATGGTCACTCAAACCCTTCTCCACCCCCAGTACCATGCTGTCCAGGCAGGGCTGACATTATCATGCAGGAGCTTGACCAGACAGCAGAGGTCGCTCTGCAATGTGACGATAACATTTTAACCTTTCCTTCCCATAAAGATGCAGCCAATCCTCTGTCTGGATACCCGGCTGGTCGATAGCACAGCTGAGACTCAAGCTTGAGATCTCAGTAGTGGTGGAAAGTGTTTTAATCCACTGCACCTCCTTCTCTCTACTTGTAGTGTTCACAAACAGAAAATAGTCTGTCATTTCAAACGCTTTAGGACTCCACTGAAACACAGGGAGTGCTATTAACTCCAGATTGAGAGAAAATTCAAGAGAGAAGTTTAAGAGCTCAGTTAACATATTTGGAAAGTCACACACATTACCAGAAACTCGAATACTGAGGTGCAGAGATCTTCAGCCCGGCTTAGGTCAGTGTTTAGGCCCATCAGACCAACCAAAAATATGTTAAAGCTTTTGGACAAGGGTAAACCAAAACTGTTCTTACTTGGGACATAACAGCAACTGTAAAACGTGGTGGTGGTGGTAGTGTGATGATGCTGTGCTTTATGTCTGGACCCAAACCTGGAACTTGCTTTATTTAGAAAATGTAGCTTTATACTGTGATGTGATATCAGTCCATGAGCTGACAGCAATTAGGTTATCTTAGAAGTCAAGCTTAAGCTAAGGGTTCTGCTGCTGTTGGGTCCTTGAGAAAGGCCCTTAACCCTCAATTGCTCAGATTGTATACTGTACAGTACTGTAGTTCGCTTTGGATAAAGGCAACTGCTAAATGCTGTAAATGTAAATGTCAAAGCCCAGTGTTCAGTGGGTACAGTTAGCTGTTTCTGAGGGAGGGGGGTGGATGATCCCAGTGGTCAGTGGGAGGATGCAGTAATGTGGTTTTTGTGTTGCGATCGTTGGCACTGGTGTGGTGTTGTGTGTGTGTGTGTGTTCTGATTGGTTTTCTCCGTTTCTCCTGCAGTGGCGGCGAGAGGTCGAGGACGAGGCGGCCCCGGAGGAAGAGGAAACATCTTCCAGAAAAGACGATAGTTCGATTCCCAGCTCGTTTCTGTACAGTCGCTTGTTTTCCTGATTCCATTTGATACGATTTTTTTCTCTTTTTTGTTTTGAACCGGGTGTGATTGTGATTACACAGTGACGGAGAGTTTTTCATGTTTTTCTTTTGTTTTGAGGAGACGTTTCAGTGCGAGTGTGTGAACATTCATTTGGACTTTGATTATTTGATTTGGGTTCATTAAACGTGTCTGAAGCTCTTTAATAAAGATTTTTTAAAACACGATGCAGCTGAAGTTCTGTTACTTCATCCAAATACAGATTTACACGATCACTCTAACCACCATACACACGGGTAAAGTGAGCAGATCGACCCACCACTTAACGTTTAAAGACCAAATCTATTATTCAGCCTTGATTATAGCCATAGCAGTTGACGTGGTGTAAAGAATCAAACGACAACAAGGGGTCATGGGGGTGTTAATAGTGTGAGCACAGGAATGTTGCTTTTATTTAATATCTATTTTTTAAAGCGGTTGATTGTTTATTAAGCATAAATTGGGATTAAAATTGGCCACCACTGCTTATGGTGCCTGATCTTAACTCTTAGACTGAAGTCTAAAAAAGTGCCTGGTGATTTTGGTTTAATAGTAAGGATTAGTGTGTTGTAAGCGGCAGTGTCTCAATTTGCATCGCTCACTCGTTAGTGTACTTTGGTTTAATTCAGACCTCTAGCAGACAGGATATGGTTATCAGTAAGAATCAGTATATGAGATGTGATTCCTCACTTTAATTATGATGTTGTGTAGGACTGATAGTGTGACTGTACTGGAGCAGAAATCTCTGCACAGGAGGATGAAGTGAAGAACGCCGTGTTGGACCCGAACTTTCTGCCGTTACCCATCGAAAAGGATTCAAACAGGTACAACAGTGCAGCCAAACAGCTCCATCAGAACTGAAGCAAACAGACTGGTCACATTTTTAAATCTGGAACCTTTTTAACAGTGTGTCGATTCAACCACCTCCACCACTGGTAGTGATTTATCTGTGAATGGGTTGCTCACCTTGTCACTGCGCCACAAAGCTTAGTTTGGCTCTTATATGATGGTATTGACATTTACTAAACCTGTCCCTTCTTAAAATCAAACCAAAATGAAGTCAGGTTCTTACTTGTGTTGCATGACATCAAATCTGGTCCTCACACCAGACTTGGACAATTCTTATGGTGGATGCCGTTCCTGGTAATGCCCTGTTTATCGTTTCCAGGTTTGAGAGTGCACTGACAAGTGCATCTCCCAATTAGTTACACTAATATACCTTAAGTTACATATCAGAATAATGAGTTCAAATTCATTAATCACAATTAAATACTTTAATATCTGGGTGGGTCTTGTTTGATTTGTGCAATTTTCCACCTGGGGTGGCACTGTCGCCTCACAGCAAGAAGGTCCTGGGTTTGATTCCCAGATGGAGAGATCTGGGTCCTTTCTGTGTGGAGTTTGCACGTTCTCCCCGTGTCTGTGTGGGTTTCCTCACGCAAGTCCAAAGATGTGCATTCAGGTTAAGTGGGGATACTAAAATTTGCCCCTAGGTGTGTGTGTTTCCTTTGATAGACTGGTGACCTGTCCAGGGTGTTCACTAACTTTCACCCAGTGAACTGCACCCACCGTGACCCTGACCAGGATAAAGATTTGGTAAAACAGACTCTGGAGTTTAAAAAAAACTACTTTTT
This sequence comes from Trichomycterus rosablanca, assembly GCF_030014385.1. Taxonomy (NCBI): domain Eukaryota; kingdom Metazoa; phylum Chordata; class Actinopteri; order Siluriformes; family Trichomycteridae; genus Trichomycterus; species Trichomycterus rosablanca. The sequence goes on along the minus strand of NC_086003.1, from coordinate 30,464,938 downwards.
TTCCCCTTACTGCAGAGTCTACAGAACCATTTTCATGTACAATCCAGTCAAAAGTTGACAAAGCAAACTCTACCCATTACAGACTTTCATATTTTTTATGATGGTTATTATTATTATTATTATTATTATTAGTAGTAGTATTATTATTATTTATAAAATATGGTGCATCCGATTTGAAGCTGCTTCCTCCACTCAAAACCTCATGAATCATGCTGGATTAAAGCTCCAGATTTACTGTACATATTACATGTGAGTGAAATGACTCTTAACCAGCAGGTTAATCTGCACCACACCAGTGAACTGTTTGCAGGGACGTGGTCCCATCAGGAGACCCTCTGGATAATCAGGAGACCCTCCAAACTCCTGAAGGTTCTGAAGTTCCACACTGCAGCTTTAATCTGAGGGGACGGGGGTGCGTTCACTTCCCCCGCGTGTTCGGCCGCGTTTCTGAGTGTACCCATCTGGTGCTGCTGGTGGGCAGATCTGATCGGGGGCTGGAACTGCTCTCACCAGCTCTGAATGCTCTTCATTCCTAAAGATCAGCACCGAGCAGCTGCAGGAGAAGAAAGAGCTCGAATTTAATTACTCAGGTGAGAATTAAAGCGTTTAATATGATGTAGGGATTCGGGTGTGAGGCGTTTATTAGGAAATCATATTAATTTCTCATGTTTTTATAAGATTTACTGTTTCATCCTGTTAACGTCACAACACACATTTAACACTTTTATAATTAGTACATTTAGAGCTGATTGTGAGGCGAATGTGAATGGAATCGGTCTTATTTAAATCGAATTATTTCAGAATTTGATGCCTCGGACGGAGCCGCTGTGTCTACATTGAGGAGGATGTTAGCTCACAGGCTAACGCTTTTTATTTCATAAATACTGATGTAAAAACCCGCTCAGATTTCACTGTCGCTCTAATTAACACGTTATTATTAACAATAAATTAATATTATTCTCAGAAAGTCTGTTTTTGCTGAATATTAGAATAAGCCAGATGTGTTCGAGCTGGTTACCGTTGTAATGCAGCGTTACATAAACTGGTTATGCAGCATTGATTTACTGTAACACGGGGTTTCCAAGCAGCTGGATTCTTTACAGCACTTTAAAACCATTCATAAATAAATTAGAGGGGAAATCGAACAGTATAGAAACTATATCTTTTAGCTTTGTGCTTACAGATAGAGAAGGAAGGAATGTAGACAGTTATACGCCAAAATATATATTCTTTATTTGCAGCATTGTGGTTTTATTTCATCTCTTTGTTCTAGAAACCAGTCTTTAGATATTTTGCAAACATATACGCCATCAACTCTGTTGGGAAAAAGCTATGATTAAATACCTGCACTCCACCTGGAGCCAGTTTGCACTTGATGAGGCGCAGAGACTGCCATTTCTATGATCAATCAATCATCTGCACCTCCATGCCCCCTGCTGGCCATTAACAGCATGGCCGGTGTGACATTTACACCTTTTAGGGGTCAACTTTATTTATATAGTGCTTTTTACAATAGACATTTTTTCAAAGGAACTTTACAGAATCCAGGACCAACAGACCAAAACCCCTGTTAAGCAAGCCGAGGGCGACAGTGGCGAGGAATGTCAGAATGTCTGAGCAGTTTGGAATCCATGTAATAAGAAACGAAGCTGTTCTGAGTACATGGGGCTTTCAATCAAGTCTTCATAGGGTGTTCCTAAAAAAACGAGACCCCAAATTCTTACCTTATATTAAGAGAAAGTTTGAATTAGAAGCTGCTGAAACATGGACGTCACTGTCCACAGTCAAGGGAGCTTTACACAGCAGTGGGTTTTAGAGACTATACGCTTGACCACTGCTAAGCTGAGTCACAACAGCGACTCCTAGTGTCTGATCGTGCCGTCGACACAAGCTGTGAAGGAATGTGGAAGGAAGTAGCATGTAAATCCACTGCTGGCGGGGGTAAAGATGCACAGGGGTACGGCCGTGCCAGAAGGGGGAACAGCGCTACATTTACATTTTAGCGGACGCTTTTATCCAAAGTGACTTACAATTGTGACAGTATACAGTCTGAGGGCCTTGCTCAAGGGCCCAACAGCAACCTGGCAGCCAATCCGGTTCAAGTCTGGCTTGAACCGGCAACCTTCTGATTACTAGTCCAGTACTAATAACAAGCGGCGTCTACATACTTCTGGCCTGATAGTGTAAGTGCGGGAAGGAAGGTGTTCCCTACGTACAGATGTTTCCTCTGCTCTTAATACCGTGGTCTGAAGGCTCCTGCAGATGTTCTGTAGATGTTCGGGGTGTGGTACAGAGTTTTTTGGCTCAGTGAAATACCCGAGCGCGCATCAGAGACCAAACTAGGTCATGCAGCCAGAAGAAGAAGCGGCTGAAGATTAAAATAACTCGGCGAAGCTTCTACTCCCCACGGTTCTGCTAGAGCTGCTCTCGTTCCTGCGTTCCTCTTTACTTCTCATCATGACCAGCTTCAGGATCTGCTTCCTGACCAGGATGGACCACGGAGCAAACATACAGGAACGTTACGAGCTAGGAAGGGAATCGAGCGTGACGGTGTTAGAAGAAAATAATCCATGACGTGTGGTGTGATGTGATGCGGTCTTGATGTGAACTCCAACCACATCAGAGTAAATTATTTCCCAATACCAGCACCCGAGTGCTTCATCCTAAAGGGTGGAAGTTTTCTCACGTGGAACTGGTAGAAGAACCATCTAAGATGGTTCCATTTAAGGGAAACGTCCCAATTTGAATGCAGCACACTGTTCAGGGATTCCTGCCGTGTAACGCTCAGGGGTTCTGACGCCGCTGGTACCTCCATTGCGCTTCCTTCGACACATACCGCTGCCGGCCGCATGTTTTCACCTGCCAGTGGCGGAGCCTCACACAGACACAATATGAATGCCACTGGAGGCGCCTCGGCCAGCCAGCAGAGGTCGCAGTTGTGAAGCCCTCAAGCGGTAAAACAAGCTATCCCACCAGAGCTGGGATCTCGAGCTCACGAGTTCTCATCTCAGCTCTGCTTTCAGCCAGTCGGACGCATACACAGTCACATGATTGGCGGTGTGTCTGTAGGGGGAGGGACGATGGCTGAAACAGGGTTCCTCGTCGCCGGTGTGAGTGCGACCTCTGCTGGCTGATCGAAGCATAGACGGCGGTGCGTGGCTCTCCACACATGATACTGCGCTCTCTGATTCTCATAACCTCATAACACTGAAGTGTGTCTGTGTGTGGGAATTTGTGCCCATTCAGTCTAAACATGACAGCGTTTGCATGGCTGTGAGCTGACGATCAGTTGACGTTCCGGTTCGTCCCAGAGCTGTTGATTGGGACTGAGCTCAGGACCTTCCCTAAACTGCTGCTGCACATTCTGAAGCAGATTGTTTCCTTTACATTTGCGGGGTTTAATGGAGGCTTTTATCCAAATCGACTAACAATTATGACTGACACAGTTGAGGATTAAGGGCCTCGCTCAGGGGTCCAACAGGGACTTGAATCGGCAACCTTTTGATTACTAGTTCAGTGCCTGAATTGCTGAGCTAACACTGCACATGTGAGTGATTTATTACACTTGTTAGTGACTGTTGAGTTTATAGCATATGCATTCAGTAAATAGAAGGCGTGTCCATCAAGCATAGTGGTTACCAGTACACAGGAGCCAGTATGTGTACTGGTTTGGGGTGTAAACGTGAAATGGTTCTGCTGTTCTGTAGAGCAGAAATGAGAATACTGGCGGTGGTGCTGCCCACTCGCTCTCCATTTCCTTTCTGAAACCTCCACAGAGGTGAATGTTTTTATTATCGTCTCTGTAGATGATACACACCGCCTACACACACCACACACACCACACACACACACACACACACACCACACACACACACACACACACACACACACCACACACACAGTAAATGTCTGCAGCTTTCACACCTACGCAGAAGCTGTCGGCCTGAAACCCGCAGCTTCATGTGGCTCCATCCAGCAGAGGAAACAGAAGCTCAGAAGCATGACGGTAACAGGGGCGTGTGAGCGGTACGAGGTTTTTTTTTTGGGGGGACTGAAATGAGGTTTGTTTCTGACCCTCGTCCGGGAGAGCAGGTCCGGGTGACCAGCGATCGATTAGGGATTTCCTGACCTGCTAGTAAATATCAATACTGATCCAAAACACTGGAGCCGCATCGGATATTGTATTTAGTGACAGTGTGGGGTGTGTTAGACCCCCCGGGGCGGCAAAAACTGGACGAGGACGCCTGATTATGTCTGTCTGAATAGATTTGACACGTTGATTGCAAGCCAGGCCTTTATCTCACAATTTAGTCATTTCCAATTCCCAAAAATGTGAGAGTTGATGTATTTAGATAATCACACTATATCGGGACACCACTTCTAATTTTTTTATTCATTTGTTTAGGGCAGTTGTAGCCTAGTGGCTAAGGTACTGAACTAGTAATCAGAAGGTCACTGGTTCAAGCCCCACCACTGTTGGGCCCTTAAGCAAGGCCCTTAACCCTCAGTTGCTAAGATTAGATACTGTAACACCTGTATGTCACTTTGGATAAAAGGTGAAATAAATCATATAATCACATAAGTCATATATAGAAAATTATATGCTTCTAACTGTGGAGCAACAGTTTAGCGAAGGACCTTTCCTGTTTTTGTAGGGGCAAGATGCACAGAGCCCTGAGCTCAGCCCCACTCAACAGCTCTGGGATGAACCGGAACACCGACCGAGTGTCCAGCCATACGAATGCTGTCATATATTGACTGAACAGGCACAAATTCCCACAGAGAGGTCACTGTGTTTTAATACCGTTTGTCTTTTAAGCTCATGGTCAGGCGTCCAAATACTTTTGGTCATGTAGTGTGTGTTTAACAGAAGTGCATATTGTGTACAGTTCATTATCTCATGCTGCACCCATAACTCCTAATTTTGGGTGGGTCCCCCCTCTGCAGTGAGTCCCTGTGTGCTCCTGATGGAGGCGAGGCGGGGGGGCTTTCAGGAAGGACGTCATGCACCCCTGCGTCTCCTCCTGGCCTCCCGCGTCTCCTGAAGCGCCCGTCCCTCCAGGCTATGCTTCCCCGGCTCCCTCTGCCCAGCCTTCCGATCAGACGCTCCCGGACCTGCTGCGTGGTTGTGTGGCGCTCCCGGCCCCGCCCCCGAGCCCCCGCATGGACGACATGGAGTCCCTCATCGTGGTGACGGAGTACGAGCCCAGCGGCGCCCCGGCGTGGGAGGGCGGCATCGAGGAGGAGGAGGAGGAGCCGGAAGAGATGGACAGCTCGGAGACGCCCTCGGGGACGACCCCGCCCCTACGCGTTCCGTCCTGTGATCTGTTATCTCGGGCGGCGGGGCGACCCGAGGCGCTGTTCCCCGGGGGGCAGGAGCACCGCGGCAGGCTCAGCCTCTCGGACAGGAAGCTGTCGCTGCAGGAGCGCTCGCAGACCGTCACCTCGCCGTGCGGCTCGCCGGGACTCAACGGGCGCTACATCTACCCCTCGCTGCCCTACTCGCCCATCACCTCGCCTCACTCCTCACCGCGACTGCCCCGCCGACCTACCGTGGAATCCCACCGCGTCTCCATCACCGACCTGCAGGTACACGCCCGCCCCCCTGCGTACCGGTCTGCATTAGTTTACAAGTTTAATGTCAAACTCACTCACTCGGGGACCTGCTTGGGACCTGCACTGAGAGCGCACTTACAAGTGTACCTACCAATGGCTAGACTTTTTCAGCCACCCTATTCTTGACATTAGTCAATCATGTCTGTGCAGATGCCTGACCGGCTGACAGCACAGCGGAGATTTGAACCCCAGATCTCAGCTGGAGTGAGCTAGCTTACTTTACCACTGCTCCACCCTGCATAGATCCTGCATATCCTAGCAGTTTCATTTCCGCTGCATTAGGCTACGCTTGAACTGGCTTTGGGTGGCCAGCAGGAGGAGGTAGTGCGCCTCCTCCGACCCACATGCAGCCCTTAGCGGGCGGAACCCTTTTCCACCCATGCACTCTACACAGGCGCCTCTATCTGCCAATCAGGGTCCTTACACAGCGTTCGAAGACCCCGCCCACATAGTCCGGCCATCCCGCCCTAGCAGAACCGTGTCTGCTGCAGGCACTGCCGATTATGTCCGCTAGATGGCGCCCAGCCGACCGGTTTCGAACCGAGGAGGTCAGAATCTCGGCGCTGGTGTGCTAGTGGAATATCCCGCTGATATACGCTGATGTTCATGTCTTTGATAGTTTGATGTTAGAAGGTGTGCACAAATTTGCTCTTGTCTTTATTTTTTAGGACTGCGTGCAGCTGAACCAGTACAAGCTGAAGGACGAGATCGGGAAGGTGATTTAATTTATTGTAATTAATTATGTGTTGATCTTTAAACAGCCACGTGTCTGAAATCTCAGATCTGTAATGAGCCCACCTACCGTGGTTATGGAATCATGTCCTTCTGTCCTGCCAAATATGGCCGGCAAAGGGGGCATGGAGGTGCAGATTATTGACCACGACTGACTGACTGACCAAGCCGAATTATAATTGTGATGTTGTTTACAGTAATCACTCTGGTGCTGCATTGCTTAATAATAACACGTCCTTTTTGTTTCTATTAAATCTAGGGCTCATATGGAGTGGTCAAACTGGCCTACAACGAAGACGACAACACCTACTACGTAAGTTCCACACAGTTCCAAACGCGTCTGTGTAGAGAGAGCGCCAGGTTATCACACACACCCATACTCTGTATGATCTGTCTGATTTCGGGTCTGATTGTGTTGTTGTCTCTGTAGGCCATGAAGGTCCTGTCCAAGAAGCGTCTGATGAGACAGGCTGGATTCCCGCGTGAGTGCGCCCTGTACCAGATGGAGAGCTCAGTGGGGCGGAGCTGTGCTCCAGTGTGTGCTCTTTATTCTCCAGATCACTCGTACTCACCCGTTGTTTTCCCGCCCGTACAGGAAGACCTCCTCCACGTGGAGCCAGGTCGGTACCCGAGGGTCCGCATCAGCCCAAAGGCCCCCTGGAGCGGGTGTACCAGGAGATCGCCATCCTGAAGAAACTCGACCATCCTAACGTGGTCAAACTGGTGGAGGTGTGTGAGTGGGAGTGGGCGTGGGCGTGTGTTCTGTGCCAGACCTGTAGAGGGCACTCGGGTTGGATACTGATGCCGTGTGTGTGTGTGTGTGTGTGTGTGTAGGTGCTGGACGACCCTGGTGAGGACCATCTGTACATGGGTAAGTGTAGCTACACGTCCTGTAATGTGAGAATGAACTGGATCATATTAGCACATAATATAACTATTAGAGACGGTGCATCCCTATACTGATTTTCTTTCTCTCCACAGTGTTTGAGCTGGTCAAGAGAGGGTGAGTAGGAGCCCTGGAGGTTCCTCCATGTGTTTTTAAGCTGAATTTATTCTGCCATTTAAAGAATTCTGGATTCAGAAAGTGTTCAGATCTACTGTGGAGATCAGCCGGGGGGCTCGGTTACAGAATCATGTCCTTCTGTCCTGCCAAATATGGCCAGCAGAGGGAGCGTGTAGGCGCTTATCAAGTCAAGTCAAGTCAAGTCAACTTTATTTATATAGCGCTTTTTACAATATACATTGTCTCAAAGCAACTTTACAAAATCCAGGACCAACAGATACAAAAACCCCTGTTGAGCAAGCCGAGGGCGACTGTGGCAAGGAAAAACTCCCTGAAAATTACAGGAAGAAACCTTGAGAGGAACCAGACTCAACAGGGCCCATCCTTCTTGGGTGGTCTGGAGGATACTTTAAATAAATACACGATTTACACAAATCATACAAACACAGAATTGAATGATCTAAAAGTCATCCAGTGGTAATAAATAGATAAATAAACAATTAAATAATAATAGAGTTGTTATCCACTCTAGTCTTCAATAAAGTCTGTAGTGATTTCTTGTCGTTGCAATTACTCCAGACCCGTCACATCTGACAGGAGCAGCATCGTTGTCCCGGCAGTCTCGACTTTAATCCTTAACCTCGGCGGGTAAACAGGTTTCCATCAGAATGCCCTCGGGGTAAAACAACAGAGAATGTAGTTAATAATGTACAATGCTAGTTGACAAACAGTTTTACAGAGAGTTTTAGACTCCGGCAGCCCTAATTATTACAGCATAACTAAAAGGGAGAGCGAGCAGGTAACAAGGTCATGAAGGCTTTCACAGGACATCAGCGCCCACCTCTCCTACCCAAACCAGAGTGATTGGACAAGAGAGGCAGAACGACAGCGACCCAACATCCCTGATCACCACAAGTTTCTATGACCAAGAACCCCCAAGCTCTGCGCCTTTGTCTATACTAATCAAAAGCCTGAGAAAATAAATATGTTTTCAGTTTAGACTTAAACATTGAGACTGTGTCCGAATCCCGAACAGAGGCAGGAAGATTATTCCAGAGTTGTGGAGCTTTGTAAGAAAATGCTCTTCCACCAGCTTTGGTCTTTTTAATTTTAGGAACTATAAGTAACCCTGCATCTTGTGAACGAAGTGGACGTGCTGGGTTGTAGTAATTAATAAGCTCACTCAGATACTGTGGAGCCAGACCATGTAGCGCTTTATAGGTTAGTAAAAGTATTTTGTAATCAATGCGAAATTTAACTGGCAGCCAGTGTAGAGATGATAGAACAGGAGTGATATGATCAAATTTTTTAGTTCTAGTTAGCACTCGAGCTGCTGCATTTTGAACTAACTGGAGTTTGTTTAAGGATCTACCAGAGCATCCAGTTAGAAGAGCATTACAATAATCTAACCGAGAAGTTATAAACGCATGGATCAGTTTTTCGGCGTCATTAACAGATAGTATATTTCTTATTTTAGAGATATTACGCAAATGATAGAAAGCAACTCTAGTAATATTATTAATGTGTGTATCAAAGGAGAGATCTGAATCTATTGTGACACCTAAGTTTTTTACATCTGGGCTGGGAGTAACAGAGAACGTGTTTAAGTTTAGCACCAGGTTAGACAACTTGTCTCTTGCAGCTTTAGAGCCAACAAGTAAAACCTCAGTTTTATCTGAATTAAGTAAAAGAAAATTACACGACATCCAGTTTTTTATGTCGTTTACACAATCTTCTATCTTACTGATTGTGTCAGTATCATTTGGTTTGGCTGATATATACAGCTGTGTGTCATCTGCATAGCAGTGAAAGTTTATGCCATGTTTATGAATAATTTCACCTAGTGGAAGCATATAGAGTGTAAATAATAGCGGTCCAAGTACCGACCCCTGTGGAACACCACACTTTACTTTTGTAGTTTCTGAGCATTTATTATTTACATAAACGAATTGAGAGCGGTCAGTCAAATATGATTGAAACCAAGAGAGTGCGAGTCCTTTAACACCTACTGTATTTTCTAGCCTCTCCAGTAAAATGTTATGATCGACCGTATCAAACGCTGCACTAAGATCTAATAGAACAAGAAAAGAGACACATCCATTATCAGAAGACATTAACAACTCGTTAACTACTCTAATTAATGCGGTTTCGGTACTATGGTTGGGTCTAAATCCTGATTGAAATTTTTCATGAATACAATTTTCATTCAAATAAGAACATAGCTGTTTGGAAACGACTTTTTCTAATATCTTTGAGACAAAAGGAAGGTTTGAAATTGGCCTATAATTAGATAAAACATGTGGATCAAGATTAGGTTTTTTAATCAGGGGTTTAATAACAGCACTTTTAAACAATTTAGGTACGTACCCAAGGCTAAGGGATGCATTGATTAATGTAAGCAGGGGCTCTACAATAGCTGGGAGTAAATCTTTAAGTAAACGAGTTGGAACAGGATCGAGTATACACGATGATGACTTCGATGATTTAATCAACACAGTTAGTTCATTTTGGGAGATTGGATTAAAGGAATTTAGTTGGATTAACTCGTTACTATTATCACCAATGCTGCTCGGAGTGAGTCCATACTTAACATTGGCAAGTGACACACTCTGACTCTGAAGTCGTATTTTTTCTATCTTGTCATTAAAGAATTTTAAAAAATCATCACTGGTACAGTCAGGCGGTATATTAGATTCAGTTTCATTGACGTTTTTAGTTAATTTGGACACTGTCTCAAAAAGGAATCTAGGATTGTTTTTATTTTTCTCTATTAGGGATGAATAATATAAAGATTTAGCTTTTATAAGTGCATGTTTATACTCAGTTAGAGCATCTTTCCAAGCAATCTTATACACCTCCAGTGTAGTGTGACGCCACTTACGTTCTAATTTCCGTGCTGCTTGTTTAAGTGCGCATGTGTGGTCATTGTACCAAGGAGCAAGTTTTTTCTCCCTAATCAGTTTAGTTTTGAGTGGGGCTACGTTATCTAAGGTTGTGCGCAGTACGGTCTCTAGGTTTTGAGTTGCCTGATCTAGTTCTTTAGGTTCTGATGCTGATATATTTGGTAATTCTGGTAGGCAGTTTATGAACGCTGCTGCAGTTGCAGATGTAATAGTGCGCTTACATTTAAAACGATTTGGTTGCTGTATATTATTGGACAGGGACACTTCATATATTAGTAGGGAGTGATCAGAGATTAAGTCATTCTGTGGTATAATTTCCAGGTTGTCTATGTTTATACCATAAGTAAGTATTAAATCTAAGGTATGTTTACAGCGGTGAGTGGGTCCTGTTACATTTTGGGTGATGCCTAAGGATTCTAAAATAGAATCAAACGCAATTTTGAGTGGATTACACTTATCCTCATAATGAATATTAAAGTCACCAACAATTAAAGCTTTCTTAGTTGATAAGACTAATTTAGAAAGAAAATCGGCAAATTCGTTAAGAAATTCTGAGTAAGGACCAGGGGGTCGATAAACAGTAACCAGTTTAAACATACTATTTTTATCAGATGAACATTTATTGGTTATGTCAGAGATAAGAACTTCAAACGAGTTTGTTATGGGAGATGATTTTACAGTAAGACCTATGTCTTTATCATAAATTGCGGCTATTCCTCCACCACGACCGCTAAGACGTGGCTTATGTTCATAACTGTAACCCGGAGGAGATGCTTCATTTAAACTTAGATACTCATCAGGTCTAGCCCAGGTCTCGGTTAAACACAGGGCACTAAGACAATTATCTGTAATTATTTCATTTACAATTACTGTTTTGCATGCAAGTGACCTGATGTTTAGAAGTCCTAACTTTAGTTTAACTTTACTAGGGTTTTCATGATGCTCATTTAGATTAATTTTAATTAAGTTATTATGACATACTTTTTGATTTTGTTTTGGCTTACACCTGCCACGGTAAACAGACACAGTCTCAATGGTTTGTGACCTAAGGATTCCGGGTGACGTCCGATGGCGACTCGCAGACAGTCGGTTAGGCCTGTTAGTCTGCTGCCTGGTCTTGGCTCTGGATAGTCATTTAACACTATCTGCCGCTACACTAACGCGGTGGTAAAGCCTGTCACCTATGCTGCAAGAAATGCGAGCAGCACCCTCCCACGTGGGGTGGACACCATCCCGCTTCAAAAGACCAGGCCTTCCCTCAAAGGTGGACCAGTTATCTACAAAATCGATGCAGTTTTCTGAGCACCATTTAGACATCCAGCGGTTCAGCGACAACAACCTGCTGTAGGTTTCGCCACTGGGTCGAATCGGTAAGGGGCCAGAGCACACTACTGCCTCAGACATCGACCTAGCTAACTCACACACCTCTTTAACATTACTCTTAGTAACCTCAGACTGCCGTAAACGAACATCATTAGTGCCGACGTGGATAACAATCTTCGAAAATCTACGATTAGCATTAGCCAGCACTTTCAGGTTTGCTCTGATGTCAGGCGCCCTTGCCCCCGGAATACAAGTGACTATGGTTGCTGGTGTCTCTATGGGGGTTGCAATACGCACGTGTCAGAGCTGAGAATCTCCTATAACCAGAGCACTTACATTAACAGGCTTCTCAGCGGGTGGCTCACTGAGTGGGGAAAACCTGTTGGACACGTGCAACTGAGATGGTCGGTGCTTTTCCCTACGACTATGTCGCCGAGACGTCACCCAGTCGCCCCGCTGTGAGGGCTCTAATGCCGGAGTCTGGGGTTCTGTACCTGAACTGCTGGCATTCGGGACTGCTACAGCTGAATCTAAGCACTCACTAGTAGTAGTCTGTTCTAACGCCCGAATGCGCCCTTCTAACACTGAGATCTTCTCCGTTAGACTAACCACTAATCTACACTTATCACATGTAAAGTTATCACTAAACACGGAGAAGGAATAACTGAACATATTACACTCGGAACATGGATACAAAGCTCCTGCTGGGGCCATAATAACAGAGAAATATACTTAGCTTTACAAGATGAGTTGGAGATGATGTTTATGTTGGATTCACCGGCGCTTCTGCTGGTAGTCACAGAAGAACGGCTTTAATTCCGGATGAAACAGGCGATGATGAGCTGGAATACAAAAACCACCAACCAAACCAACACAAACGTGCTTCGTTCGGACAAAAGCGGCTGTAATTCTAAAGGAAAACGGTGTTATGCGCTGGTGTACAAAACAAATAAACGCGCTTCCTACGAACAGAAACGGTTATAACTCCTCACAAAACAAAGGTGTTTTAAGAGCTGAAATACAGAACACAACCAAACACAAACGCGCTTCGTGCGGACCGAAAACGGTTTTAATTCTGGATAATTATGATGTTTATGCGCTGAAGTACAAAAACAAACAAAACCGGGCTTCGTTCGGATGCCGGTAGCAGAAGTTTCCTAGTTTCCAACACAGCACGAATTTACGTTAGTAAACACAAGCGCTTTTTTACGATAAACAAAATAAAACTAAATCAACAACACACGGAAGATTAACGTATAAATTATATGTTTAAAACATACGTATATAAAAAGTTATTTAGCTAAAGGCTACAAACAAACTACTAGGCTAGCGTCTCAGCGTGCGTACCACCGGAAGTGACGTGAGCCTAGTGACTCTTCGAACCGGAAGTGACGAAGAGGATTGACATCTTGGTTCCTCATACTCATGATTGACATCTTGGTTCCTCATACTTAACAGTAACCTGTTGTCGCCTGGTTGAGCATTAAGTCGCTCCAGGTGGAAGTGCTTCTATATCCTTTCCCGTGATTCGTAGCTGAAGCCGGTTTTTGACTTCCGGTTACAGTGTTTACGTTCTGAACGACAGAAGTAGTGGTCATTCGTAACTGTTTTTTTTTTTTTTTTTAACAAACATGGCCAAAAGCGCTGGGTGGTTGCATAGTAAGTGTAGAGCGACTGTCTATTTATGCATTTTGTTAGACGAGTGCACTCTGAAGTGTGCACCCTTATTCCCTCCTCTCGGTGTGTTGTTGGAACGCGCCCTGCTCACTCGCATGTTCTGCGTCTCTCTGCAAGCTGATGCTCCGAACAATAAAGCAGTTTTGTCTTAGTTAAAACTGAGTCCTTTCTTCATTCCTAGCACTCGACAGTAAGGACATTGTAAGAAGCTGTGGTGAGCGTGTTCTGACCGTGCCCCACGCTTCCACGCTTACAGAGTGGGTAGATGGCATGAGGTTAGCTATACTGATATAGTGAACCATTTCGTCTTTTCCGAAGCTGTAGACGGTGAGGAGCTACGGAACTATAAAAGCACATAACTATAAAGGCATGCATGCGTGGGTAATGCTGAGGGAAAGTGGAGTAGTGGAGACGGTGGGTTGCTCGTGCATTGCAGGGTTATGGTAGGGATGAGCCGAGGAACATTCTAACTGCTGTGAAACGTTGGAAATAATAAACAATGTATAACGACTGATTTGTTGATTGTTTTTTACTTCTACAACAGTGTATACTGTACTTGGTTCATGAGTGGATGTAAAGCAGGAAAGGGGAGATGAAGGGACAGAATAAAATGTGTTGCGTTGTTTAATTTACTAAAACAATAAACTGGGAACAACAAACAGGGTATTTACACACGTTCGGTATTCACTTGGACATTTGATTGTTATTTGTCCAATTTCTGCAACGCTCTCTAAAATTTTGGACTATACAAAGTGAAACTGCATTATACGATATTATAATTTTTTTATTATTATTTAATTAATAAATATTATAGTATTAAATAATTAATATTATTATTATGGAATGTACCGCGTAAGGCGCAGGGCACGGACAGTGTTTACGAATCCGCTGGTGCTCAAAGCACGAACTTTCCAATAACAGCTTCAATTTCTTTCAGTCGTTGTGGCACCCGAGAGCGGCACACGTCGAGCCCGAGCTCATACTTGAACCAGTCCTTACCAAAAGTAGTTTAATAATGTTGTAGTTAGTACTACAGCAAATCTAACGCGACTGGAAACGAAAAACCGGCAAACGGAAATAGGGAGGCGTCATGCCAGCCCCCATTGGGTTGCCTGGAAAATCGAGGATAGCACGGTTTCTTCCTCACAGATTTGCCAGCTCCTCTCTTGGCAACCTGCTTTTCTCTTGATCCATGATGCCGGGTTTAATCCGGTCCAGTCTGGTTTTCTGTTGGTGCATGTGACCAGCACACAGAGAACACTGTCACGGCACAAGAGAACCGCCCTGGACAAGCGAGGCTTCCCCTGAGGCGGCGTGATGGACCTTTTGCACAGCGGGCCTCGTTTCTGTGCAATTCTGGTTGATGTGTAAGTGTAGATTGATGGTAAAAAAAAGACGTCAAGGGGTCTGAATACTTTTAGAATCCAGCGCGACGTCTCGCTCGTCTTTATTTCACGTAGCCCGACGTAGTTTGACTGGTTTTGTGTGAATCACCAGTGCAGTGATGGAGGTTCCCACTGATAAACCCCTGAACGAGGACCAGGCTCGATTCTACTTCCAGGACCTGCTCCGAGGAATCGAGTACCGTGAGTTCACCCGTTCACTCCGGCATTAGTGCGCCGATCATGAGGTGCCGTGATTAGACGAATGAAGATGATCTCTGGTTCTCCACAGTGCACTACCAGAAGATCATCCATCGTGACATCAAGCCGTCCAACCTGCTGGTGGGGGAGGACGGTCACATCAAAATCGCCGATTTTGGGGTCAGTAACCAGTTCGAGGGAGCCGACGCCCTGCTCACCAGTACTGTCGGGACTCCTGCCTTCCTGGCTCCAGAGACGCTCTCCGAAACACGCAAGAACTTCTCCGGGAAGGTCAGAGAGAGTCCGAGTTTTGTTTTCCATTAAGAATAGATACACTCTCTGGACAAAAGTATTGGGACACCCCTTCTAATCACTGTGAGAGAAGAGATCGAGATGTACTGTGTTTGTGTGCAGGCTCTGGATGTTTGGGCGATGGCCGTGACCCTGTACTGCTTCGTTTTCGGAGTGGTAAGACTGAGCTAACGTTGAATATTAATACTGAATCATTCCAGTACGTGTGTTTACTCACCGTTTGTCCTGCAGTGTCCGTTCATGGACGAGCGAATTCTGAGTCTTCACCAGAAGATCCGGACTCAGCCGGTGGAGCTTCCAGAACAGTGAGAACTTTCAGATTTACGACCTTCTTTCTGTGGAGGTTTGTTGTGTGTATGATGTTGCGCTGGCTCACCACCCCGGGGATATGGGTTTGAATCTTAAAGGTGGAACCAGACCCACTGTGGCCCTGACCAGTATCCAGTCGTATCTAATTTCTCAGTGGTATTTCCCTCTAATGCTGCAGACATCCACTCCTATGCAGGTTCATACGGAGATCCGTATCGCGCACAGAGAGTCATGCACTGATCTCCATTATCCCCCATCTCTGTGCAGCACCATCGATCAGCCAGCAGAGGGCGTAACTGCAGCACTTATGAGGAATCCCCACAGCCCTTCCTCCCTCAGACCAGCCAATCATTGTGTAGAGCTGAGATTCGAACTCACAAGCTTGAGATGTTAGCACTGGTGTGTTTCGGGGTCACCACAGTGGACACTTTCTTAGCTAGGCTGTTTCGGTCATATTACCACCCCCCTCCACAACCTCAATCACATTAGCCAATCACAGCCATTCAGATATCCCACTGGCTGATAGCACTGCTGAGATTCGAACCCTCGCCAGCGTGCTTTACAACTGTGCCCAAATCTAAAAATAGCCACCTTGACCCTGACCAGGATAAAACAGTTGAAAACGGTGCACGTGTAGACGTGTATTTTGTGCTGATCTTTGCTGCCCCCACCTGGTGCTGTGAAGAGCCCTGACCCCGGTATGTTCTTCTCTCTCTCAAAGTGCAGAGGTGTCTGATGATCTGAAGGACCTGCTGCTCAAGATGCTGGAGAAAAATCCTGAGAGCAGAATAACCATCCCACAGATCAAGGTGAGAACCGTAAACCTGATCACCAGCTCAGAACTGTTCCTCAGTTTAGAACTGTTCCTCAGTGCAGAACTGATCACCAGCTCAGAACTAATCATTAGCTCAGAAGTAAAGTATGTGGACACCTGAGCGTGAGCTTGTCCAACACCCCAGTTCAAAACCATTTTTGTTGCACCACTCTTCCAGGGAGGCTTTCCACAAGATTTTGGACTGTTTCTGTGGGAATTTGTGCCTGTTTAGTCAGTATTTGTGAGGTCAGGCATTGATGTCTGATGAGAGGTCCTGCCTCAAATCAACATTCTTATTTATTCAAAAGATGTTAATGCTCCATGTGTGTGTGTACATGTGTGTGTACGTGTGTGTATGTGTGTGTGTGTGTACATGTGTGTGTGTCTGTGTGTGTGTGTGTGTGTGTGCAGGTACACCCGTGGGTAACGCGGCACGGGGCGGAGCCTCTTCCTCCTGAAGATGATAACTGCTGCACTCTGATCGAGGTGACGGAGGAGGAGGTGGAGAATTCGGTGAAGCACATCCCCAGCCTCGCCACCGTGGTGAGAACACACACACGCACACACACTCGAACAGCCACGTGGACTCTGGTCTGGCGTTGATTGAGCATGTTCTCCCTCCTGCAGATCCTGGTGCGGACCATGTTGCGTAAGCGTTCCTTCGGGAACCCTTTCGACTGGAGCCGCAGGGAGGACCGGAGCCCCACCACACAGGGACACGCCCTCATGTAAGCGTCTCACATCAGGTGTGTGTGTGTGTGTGTGTGGTCAGTTAGGTTTGCTAAAGCACCAGCGCACCCTGCAGAGTTTGAATTGGTAGTAACTAAATTGGGAGCTAATCCAGAGGAACGAATGCTGATGGTGGTGTCTCCTTCTGTCCTGCACCTCTAGAAAAGGGAGAGCAGGGACTCTGAGATCCTGCTGCATTCAGGGTGACCGGAGGTAAAGATCTGCAGGTTTGAGACCCTCAAGATGAACTGATTCTGCTCATGTGAATGAATAAATGAATGAATGGATGAATGCCAGTATGACAGCATGTGAAAGCAGATTGTTGTAATGCTGCCGAAAGTTTTTGCACCCCTTTGTTGAATAAACGAGAGTCAGTGGGCCTGTCCCGATTATTCCCGAATCCTCTGATCACCATCATTTCATCATCATGTGATACACGACCACCAATCCGAGTTCAGGAGCCGAACACTATCAGAAGTCTGACAGTGGGGGAGGTGGGATTCAATTCTTGGCAGTACAGCGTCGAGGATGAGCAGCAGCTCGAAATATTAAAGTACAGTAACGTTTTTATTCAAAGCGACTAAATACATTTTAATTCAGGGGCCCGACTGTTGGAAGCCTGGCAGAGGTGGGGCTTAAACCTGCAGCCTTCTGATTACTAGTCCAGTACCTGAGCTGAGCTACCACTGCCCCAAAATTCAATTAACCGAACTGATTCGTGAATCGAGTCGATTCAGATGAAACAACCGAACCCCGACACACCAGCTACTCGGTCCACCAGGATGCCGTGATCGACTGCAGACAGATTCCTTCCTTTTACCTAATTTAAAAAATAAATAAATAAATAAAAGACCTATTCAGCGGATGAAACGAACCACTGAGTCGTTTAGCTCAACTAATTTAAAATGAATGAATCAAATGACTCGGATCACAGATCACACTAAGCGCTCATATTACCCAAAGTATTTATTTTATTGTCATTCGTGTTTGTTTCTCGTTCCGTCTTGATGGATTTGTCCCTAGCCGAGCATTGTCGTCTCTTACTCTCAATTTTAGCTGGGCGCCCAGACAGACACGTGTCAGATGGGTAATTGCGGCCTCTCCTGGCTGCTCGGGGCGCCTGCATGAGGGACGATTGATTCACGGGTAGTAGTGCGTCATTACCGTGCTTTTATAATACATAAAACCGTTTAATCAGTGATTGTTTTTCTGTGATCAGTTGGTTTGGTATAACGGTGACCGGCCTGACGTTAGGAGTTTGGTTCATGTTTGCATCGTGCATGTTGTTTGTTCCATACTGGGGTTAGACTGGAATGTTCCCTCCCAGCAGCTAGTTCTACCAGTTAAACCGCAAGTCTGATCGGAGGAACCAAGGAGACAAATGATCTATAACACAACAGACGTTACCCAGACCGTTCCCCTACATTCATGTCTATAATACATCAGAGTTCTATTATAGAGTTTTGGTAATGCAACCTAACACCCTGAAATGAGCTTAGAGCTTTAAATGAGGGTCTAGGTCACTGTTCAGAAGCCACACCCTCTATCCCCCCCTAAATAATAAAAACACAAACATCGGGGCGCTCGGGTGGCAAAGCGGTCCAGCACACAAGCCCAGCAGTGCTGAGATCTGAAGCTCTCGAGTTTAAATCTCAGTTCTGCTATCAACCAGCTGAGCGCCTACACAGACACACGATTAGCTGTGTGTCTGTAGGGGACGGGACAATGGGCGACTCAGGGATCTTAGTCTCTGGTGCAAGTGCGGCCTCTGCTGACCGATCGAGGCGTCTGCATCCCTGGCAGGTGAAAAGAAGCGATCCGTGGCTGCGTGAGTGACCCCCCCTCGATCAGGTGCGGGGGTCGCAGTGACGAGCGAGAGATAAAATCCAATTGGACACGACCGGACTGGGTGAAACAAGAGGGAAACAACGAATGTAAACAAGCCGCCCTGATGCCCCCTAAATGCCCCGTTCGGTCCGGTTTGGGACACTAAAAAAATGAACTTTAAAATGAACCGCGCCCCTCGTACTGTGTGCTAGATCATGTGACTCCTCTCTGAGAAGAGATTCGGTATAGAGGAGCGTCCTGACCCGCACCGTGCCCGTCTCTGCCCTGTGAAGGTTCCTCCGATCCGATCCGAACCTGCTCCCGCTTCCGCCCCACCCACACAGACCGGATCTCTCGCTGCCCGCGCGTTCCGCTTCCTCTAAAGTGCCGCCGTTTGTGTTTCCTAGGAAACAGGAGAGCAGGGACGGCACGGCGAGTGTGGACCTGCCCTACGTAGGCGAGGAAGAAGTGCTGTCCTGACGGCCCCGCCCGGTCCACAGCGTCAGAAGGGCTTAGCGTGGCTCGGTCTCCGGCGGGGAGGTGCATGCTGGGGGACTTGGGTCGCCCCCATCCCCCACGCGTGGACGGCAGGGAGGCCTGAAGAGGGCGCTGTGGGACGCTCCCCGGATCATGCATGCATTTGTACAGCCAGCATGCGCTGTGTGTCCGTCCTGTACGGACCTGCTCTTCTTTACTTGTGGTGGGGGGGGGTTGGAGGTTTTGCTTGCACTTTCTATAACGGGGTGGTAAAGTGGGGTGGAATTAGGAGGTGGGTGTGTGTGTGTGTGGGGGGGGGGGGGGGGGGGGTAATTAGGCTGGTTGAATGTGATTGGCTGTTTCTCAGCTCATTTCTGACACGCTCTCTCCGTTGGCGCCGCCACCTTTTAGATTCACAATTTTTGGCATTTATGGACGGTTGTGGCCTAGTTGTTGAGGTACTAGACTAGTAATCGAAAGGTCGCTGGTTCAAGCCCCACCACAGCCAGGTTGCCCACTGTTGGGCCCTTGAGCAAGGCCCTTAACCATTAATTACTTAGTCTGTATAGTGTCACAGTACTTTGGATACAGAGCACTGCTTAATGCTGAATGTAAATGACCAAATACCACACAAGCAATGGAGGGTTTAGGGCCTTGTTCAGGGGCCCAACAGTGGCAACTTGTTGGTAGTGAGAATTGAACCATGAACCTTCTGATCACTGGTCCAGGACCGGAACCACTGAGCTGTCTAACACAATGCAGAGAATCGAACGCGTGCAGCCGTCTCTGGGCCAGTGATAGCTCAGTGGTTAAGGTACTGGACTAGTAAACAGAAGGTTGCCGGTTCAAGCCCAGCCACTGTTGGGTCCCTGAGCAAGGCCCTTAACCCTCGATTGCTCATCATGTTCTGCTCATTGTGTAAGTCGCTCTGGATAAAAGCGTCCGCTAAATGCTGAAAATGTAAATGTCTCTGTATCAAATTGGAATCTGGAACACTCCTGCTGGGACAGCGGTATCTCAGCGGTTAAGGTACTGGACTAGTAATCATGAGGTTGCCAGTTCAAGCCCCACCACTGCCAGGGTGGTTCCTTGATTGGTTGTTTTCAGCATTTAGCGGACGCTTTTATCTAAAGTGACTTACAGTACTGTGACAGTATACTGTCTAAGCAATTGAGGGTTAAGGGCCTCGCTCAAGGGCCCAACAGTGGCAACCTGGCATTGGTGGGGCTTGAACCAGCGACCTTCCGATTACTAGTCCAGTACCGTAATCGCTAGGCTACAGCTGCCCTGATTGGTCCCACTGTTATTCACATAACAGTAAATAAGAGCATCTTACACAGAATCTGGGTTGAGAAACAGTCAGCGTTCCGATTCCTGCCAGAGTTCGATGTTTACGGGGATGAAAAAGGGAAAGGATGGAGTGTTTGTAAATCCTCTATCAGTGGAATGTAAAAAGATGAACAGTTCTGCAAAAAAAAACCTCGTCCATCCATCGTATGAAGCCCAGCATCAGGACCACTTTACTTTCAAGATGTGATTGATTTAGGTTAATATCAGGGTGTCCAAACTTAGTCCAGGTACGCTATATGGATAAAAGTATTGGGACGCCCCTTCTAATGACTGTATTCATGTGTTTCAGCCACAACAGTCACTAACAGGTGTAATAAATCAGTCATATAAAGGAAATCACATGCTTCCAATTTTGCTGCAACAGTTTAGGGAAGGTCCTATAGCTCTAGAAAGACATGAAGAAGCTCCAGTGTCCTGCACCGAGCCCTGAGCTCAGCCCCACTCAACAGCTCTGGGACGAACCGGAACATCGACTGATCAATCAGCGCCTGGCCATACAAATACGAATGCTGCCGTCTTTTGACTAAACGGGAACAAATTCCCATACACAGACACACAGTGCAGCTTAGTGCAGCCACTGTTGGGCCCTTGAGCAAGGCCCTTAACCCTGTCTGCTCCAGGTGCGTCATAGAATGCGCATACATCAAATAAATGTGCTCTTCTTAATGAATGAGGCTTTCCACTGAGCTCAAGATCAGGCGTCCACATACTTTTGGCCACACAGTGCAGCTGCAAAGCTTTTATCTTTTATCGAGACAGTGGTAGCTTCGTGCAGCCGATGTTGGGCCCTTGAGCAAGGCCCCTAGACCTGTCCGCTCTATGCACGCTGTACAGTGTATAAATGTCAAATAAATGCGCTCTTCTTACTCATTTAGAATGGAGCTGTCCGATGAGCTCAAGATCAAGCGTCCACATACTTTTGGCCACACAGTGTAGCTGCATTAGAGTCGGGGCAAGTCCCTCTATCTTAGTGGGTAGAACTTTGGTTCATAAGTCTACCATGCAGCCACTGTTGGGCCCTTGAGCAAGGCCCTTAGTCCTGTCTGCTCCTTGCAATGTATATATGAAAAATAAATACGTTCTTCTTAGTAAATGATCAAGATCAGGTGTCCACATACTTTTGGCCATGTATCACAAGCGTACCTGACTTTGATTGGTAGCTTCCTTGCTGCATGATGCTGAACGGGAGCACAAATTCCCACAGACATGCTTCAAAGTCTCGTGAGAAGCTTCACATGGGTCACTATTTTAATAATGTTTGTTTTTGAAACGAGGCGTCCAACAAGCTCGTGTTCAGGCGTCCAAATACTTTTGGCCACATAGCAGCGTAAGAAGAACTTCATCAGTACCTGGTTTGGGTCGGGACTCGAGGATCAGAGATGATGATGATGATGATGGTGATGAATCTTCTCTCTTACTGTTTAGAATATTTGATTTGATTTGATTTGATCTTCATCTGGTGTAAAGTTTGGACACCCTTGAATCCAAACGTCATTAGCTGGTTAGCTTTAGCATTAGCGTTCTTTGTCGGCTGTGTAAATAATATAAAGACGTGCACTATTCACCAGGTCAGCATGAGACTGGTGTTTATACCAGAGAAGGAATCCGCTCGCTTATAGAAACGGTTCGACTACGGTGGACGTACACGCGGCTCCTTTTTATCATCCTGCTAATCTGGCAAGCGGTAAATTGAGCTAATAATACGAGGGATCTTCAGAAAGTTTCCTCACTTATATATTGTGGTTACAAGCGGTGAGGGTGGAGGAGGAGGAATCGGGCGTGTCTGAGACTGAGAGACGCTTATAGTCCTGATTTAGCTCCATCTGATCTCCACCTGTTTGGAGGCTGAAAGAAGCTTTAAGGGGAAGAAGATTTTCATGCGATGATGATGTGAAAGCAGCGGCGCTTCAGCGTCTACGGGCTCAACCAAACACATTAAACAGTGCAGACACTTTTGGAAGAACCCTCGTATGTTAGGTGAAGCATGCTAGCACACCAGTGCTGACGCCCTCTGCTGGCTGATGGATGGTGCTGCACCGGGGGAGACGGGGGATAATGGAGATCGGTGCGTGACTCTCCGTGCTCGATACGGATCTCACGTGTTAGTCCGACCCTTTTCGGTCAGGACTGGAGGTCTGCAGCAGTATAGAGTACCATCGGGGCATCGGATACGACTAGATTGGGGGAAAAGGCATTAAAAAACAAACTCATCGCTGTCACACCAGCACCGGGATTCTGAACTCCTCGGTTCGAAACTCGGTGTTACCTCCGGTCGGCTGGGCGCCATCTGGCGGGCATAATTGGCAGTGCTTGCAGCAGATACTAATTGGCCACCCATGTGTGTGTGGGCGGGTCTTCATACGCTGTGTGAGGACCCTGATTGGCGGAAGAGACGCCCGTGCAGAATGAGGAGGGCTGTACACGTGTGGGAGGAGGCGTGTACAGCGACGTGCTCTCCTCAGATGTGATCTGGTATCTCTCAGCAGCGGGAGATAAAACTGAGTCGCTAAATCGAGAGAAAAATGCTTTAAAAAAACAAACTCATGAATAGCTAACGAGCACACATCTTAACTGATGGACCACGCCCGAGGGACTGTGTGTACGTTTCTTCGTTAGTCGGACCGTTAGTGGATTCGATCGTTTGTGCATGAAATCCTGAATATTCGGTTTGTGATTATTTTTACTCTCATTACAGACATTTTACTCTGGTACGTTTTTAAATGACTTGTTGATAGTTATCGACGTTTCTATATAAGGGGTCTAGTATCTGTTTTTCTTTAGGAAATACAATAACCTTTATGATCTATGCATGACGTTTTTGGGAAATACATGTATGCCTTACATTTCATGCGTGTGACTTTAGAGCTTTCGGTACCGTATATTGGGGGTGGGGTGTAGCTGTGGGTCATCGTGCTCGTGAGAGGTGCTTTGTGCCACCGGACTTCCTTTATACACGTTCTGGGTGTTTTTACACTTGCACTTTAGTTTCGAACCCGAGTCCGAGCCCGTTCGGACCTTATTCTGTATATTTAGGTGTGGATGAGACGGCCAGACACGCTGGTCAGGATGTTGTTGATGAAGACTTGATGTTTACTGCTAGATTGGGCTGTTTTTTTTTGGAACTGAGCTGATTTATTGCCCGTTTCGACCGACGTGGAACTGGTTCTGTTCCGGTTCTGCCCATTTTCACCAAAAATTAACAGGTTCCAAATCTGGAACGTTCTGTGACTGTGTTGAGTTGTATAGAAAAGACCAGCTAATAGTGTGAATAAATGAAGAAGCTCCGCCTCCGTCTCTGATTGGTGGATGCACCGTTCCGTCAGGCTCCGCTGCGCATTTTACTGGCTAGTCGAAGTGCTGGTACAGGTGGTGGAAGAACACTGAGAGTATAGCGTGCTCTATCGTACGTGTTCCAGCTCTCTGTATGAATGTGCTGCTGGAGGCGTCACACAGTGGAGGAAGCACGTGCTAACCAGTGGCTCTTCTCAGCCAGTATAGGAATTGCACTGGGGAATTAAACAGGACTGGAAGGAAAGGAAACAAAAGATCCTGGTCAGGGTCGCAGTGGGTCTGATTCACTGGGCGAAAGGCAGGAAACACCCTGGACAGGTCGCCCGTCCATCACAGTGCAGATACACACACACGCACAGTTTAGTTTCTAGTAGCTGCATGTCTTTGGACTTGTGGGAGGAAACCGGAGCATACAAAGGAAACCCACACAGACATGTGGAGAACATGCAAAACTCCACATAGAAAGTATTTGAAAGTATCCTGGCCGTCCAGCCGGGGAAATCGAACCCAGAATCTCCTGCCGGGCTCCTATACGGACCATAATCGTCTCGTCAGAGGGCGGGTGCGCCGGAGGGGATTCCTCATAACTGCTGCAGTTACGCCCTCTGCTGGCTGATCGATGATGCTGCACACATCCACGCAGACGTGGGATAACGGAGATCAGAGATCTTTCCTAATAAATCCTCTTGTCTTGTATCTGATGAGGTGAATGACTGAAGCGGGATTTCTTCATCTGAACAGGGTGTAGAGAAGTGAAGGCGTGCAGCACCAGACATCAGACAAAAGCACAAAAAACAGATTTACTGAGGAAAGATCTGGCAACCTTGGATTAACTGAAGATCTGTGTGTTCCTTGTTGCTGTTCAGTGCCCGAAAAAGCATGCAGTGTGTAGATTGACTGCGGTAATGACTTCTAGATGTAAGAGAGTGAATAATGTGATGTACTGGCACCCTGTCCGGGACGTTCCTGCCTCACGCCCGGTGTTTCTGAATGCCTGAGTGAGAAGAGAAGAAAGTGCTTGAATACTTTTCTGTTCTGCCCGTCGTAGATTTGATTTTTCTTTATTTACACAGTAAGCGTGAGAACTGCTCGTCTGAACGTTCTGAACAGTCTGAACTGAACGGTGACGGCTGCATGATGAAGACTTTTGTACAGGATGATTAAATATTGAAGCTTTTTATGTTGATCGTACGTGCTCGGTCTGATGTGAAGGGCTAGAACACATGACTGAAACATCACTGTAGATCTTAGATTCTCTAATGATGATTGTTTACACGGATTTACCTGCATGCATCAACACCGACATCTTCATCAACATCTGCATCTGCATGCATCCACACCGACATCTGCATCAACATCTGCATCTGCATGCATCTACACCGACAGACCACACACAGACTTTTAGAGCATGTTAGAACGTCTGATCTGGAGCGTATTAATCACTCTATACTTTCTGTATCTGATCTTTCTTTTAATAAATGATCATTCAGACCATCTGATCACTCACTGGTCTTCTTTTTGTTACAGACTCTACACACCAAAAGTATGTGGACACTCATTCTAATTCAGGTGTTCCAGCCAGACCACTTGCTTACAGGTGTATGAAATCAATTAGATCAAATAAATGGTATTAAATTGTATACAGGGTGTCGCAGGACACTCTTATTTCAGAAACGAAAGGGAAAATAACATATCTGAATACCCCAGCAAGTAATGGGTGAGGTAGCATGTAGCATATCAGCGAAGACCAGAATGTTCTCATAAATTGATCGCCGCAATCAGATTTGCAATATCGCTCGTGGTTCAAAAGTTATCAACACAGAAAGTTCAGAACTTTAGTTGTTGTTTACAGGTAACTGAAGATGGAATTGAGGAAAGAAGAGAGGATCGAGGTGATTCTGATGTCCGGGGAACGCAGCTACCGTATCATTGCCGCAGACTTCAACAACCGAAGACCGCTACCGACGAAGAAACCACAACAATGGTTTTGGCAGCCTTCGACGCAGCGGCGACACCTCGCAGCGGAACGTGGTGTCAGCCAGTCGTCCCTTGTACGGATTCTTCATACCAATAAGTGGCTTCAAGATCCAGCTGCAGCAGAAACTATCAGAGGATAATCCTGATAGACGTGTGGAGTTCTGCACCTGGGCGTTAGACCAACATCAACAGGATCCCGCATTCGCACAGGGCATTCTGTTCAGTGGCGGGGGCAATCTTTATGTCAGTGGTGAGGTCAACCGCCAGAACGTGAGGTACTGGAGTGACGAAAACCCTCACTGGACAGCAGACACCGAAGTCGTAGGTGATGTGAAGGTTCTGGTGTGGAATATGGGGCAGCCTAAATGCTCAGCACTACCTGACAATGCTACAGGAACCAGTGTTCCCATCCATTCTGACCCAAGATGGCAGTTCCCCCTGTTATTTCCAACAGGATGGGGCTCCACCACACTACGGAGCAGTGTAGAAATATTCAATTCCCTGGTCATCGGATTGGCCGTCGTGGTCCTGTGGAATGGCCGCCCAGATCACCCGACCTCACACCACTCGACTTTTATCTCTGGGGTCTCAAACAAATCCGCAACAAACGCTAGCTTCAGCACGGCATCGTGGAGGCTTGTGACGGCATTTCTCCAGAGATTCTCATGCGGGTTCATAACGACTGGATCCAGCGCCTTCAGCTCTGTGTTCAGCACCAGGGACGACACACTGAACACGTCAAATAGCTGCGCATCACAGGGGACGGTCCCGGTCGTTGGTGCAACTTTCTGTGTTGATAACTTTTGAACCACAAGAGATATTGCAAATCTGATTGCGGCAATCGATTTCTGTTCCCTCACCCAGTACTTGCTGGGGTATTCAGATATGTCATTTTCCCTTTCGTTTCTGAAATAAAAGAGTGTCCTGAGACTTTTGACTCACCCTGTACATCAAGGTCAATACTGCTGAGATAAACGTTTTTATTAAGCCTTTAATAATTAGGTTATTATTAATGCTTTGTTTTTAATTAAATAATTTTATGAAGCTTTAATAAATAATTGAATGCCCTAATATTTAAATGACACTTAATTAACTAATTGAATGTTTTGTAATACTTTAATGGCTTTAACTACACTGCACATCAGATCAGCAGGGTGTTCGTGTTAACAGAAGTTGCAGCACGTTTGCTGAATCATGGAGAAACTGCGACACCAAGCGGCCGATCACTATAACTACACCCCCCCCCCCCCCCACCCCCACCCCTTTGTGTAGTGTGCGATTTGGGACGCGTCCGAACTCTCTTTCTGCCAATCAGAGCGCAGCAGCCGTGAGCGGGCGGTTGTTATAAAACAGAAAGGGGCGGGGCGGCCCACAGTGTCCTTTCTAATGCGTTACTCGGATGCGCGCGAGTCTATAACAGAGTCGTTTGACTCAGAGTCAAATCAATGAGTCGATTCCGATTCCAATCCAGTATTTTGATGAGGAAAAGAAGACTGAGTCGCTTCAAAGAGTCGATTCTACTGAATCATGACGCTGTGATCAGAGAAACACTGAAGCGGAGCAACAAGAGTGCCGCACAGCAGCATGGAACCTGGGGACTTGGGTTCAATCCTCTCCTCTGGTCACTGTCTCTGAGGAGTTTGGCATGTTACCCCCCCTGGCTGTGTTGGGTTACCTCCTAACTCCCAAAAACATGCAGAAGGTGGATTGACTGCTCTGAATTTTCCCCCCAACAACAAACTGCGCGGGTTTCTTTCAGGTGCCCACCCTCCTACACCTTCTTAAAACATGCGGAAGGTGGATTGTAAACAATAAATAGCCCCTATGTGTGTGTTCCTGCCTTGTGTCCGGAGAGTCTGCGACCCTGACCAGGGTTAGGTGGTCAGTGATATGAATGATATTCTGAGGCAGTTTGTGGTGTGGGTGCTGCACAGTGATGTGGGTTTGAATCTCACGTGTCTGAGCTTGACATGTTCACTACGTTGCTTCCTCTTAAAACATGCAGAAGGTGGATTGGCAACTCCACACAGCCACTTATTGTGACAGTCTAGGCTAGGGTGTGTTCACATGCCTACTTTGTCATTTCTTTTCTCCTCCTAAGACATGCGGAAGGTGGATTGGCAAATCCAATTAGTGCGTATGTATGAGTGTGTGTGAGAGTCTGTGCACGTACGAGTATTCGCCTGCGAACACCGCGACCCTGACCAGGAAAACGGTGCAATATATGAATGAGAGCGCATATTGGCGCCAACTTAAACCGGATCAATGTGATTCCAAATAATCGACTCCTGCGGTTTGGACTCGACTCCCAAAAATTTTGGACTCTTAAACCCAAAATAGAAGATTCGACTCCTTTTGAACTCGACTTAATGAATCTGAACCTTAGAACCGACTCCATTTGAACTCGACTCCCAGCGCCAGTGTTCAGTCGCGCGATATCGGGGAGCGCGCGCGAGAGAGGAGTTCTATATAATCAGACTTGTATCAGACCGAGCGGAGTTTAGTGATCAGACTCAGGGAGATTCACTCAGCACCGTCCGATAACCAGAACCAACAGAGTCCAGCAGCATGTCGTCGGCGGCTAAAGTCAGCAGGAAGGAGCAGAACTCCAACCATGAGGGAGCGGAGGAGACCTCGGGTAATGATGCTAATGCTAACAAGGGCCTGCTAACGGCGTCCACACACGCTCCGCCATGTTGATCACGTTCTCTCTCCCCTTCCCTCCTCAGCACCTCGGTTCAGTGTTGTATCCTCAGTAGGAGCTGTTTGTTCTGTGTTCGGTGCTTATTCGGTGTGTTTGGGCTCAGCTGCAGCTACTCGCTGGTTCTCTGTGTTCGCTTTAAACGTCCTGAGCTGCGGTGACCCGCGCGCGGCCATGTTAGCACGTTAGCATGTTAGCTTTCATTGTGCACGCGCATGTTCGCTACTCAACCGTGCACAACTATCACACACTTTATCATTAATTAAAGATCAGAGTTTAGTTCAGGGATGTTCCAGTAATTCTGATTTACGCGAATAAACTCTGATTTTGGTGTAAACTGACTGAATCGTGTGAATAAATAATAATATTGGAGGTTTCGGTTAGCGTTAGCATTGTAGCTAGCGGCAGTGTTTATTGTGTGCCCGCGCTGTTCAGTCTGCATGTGTTTCACTACAGAGACACAATTAAATCATTTCATTACTGACTTATTATTCATAATTATACAAACTAAATGTTAAACCACTGTATAGTATTATATAATATTAATATCGCGATCCGTCGGTTTATGGTTTATTTACTGTTACTGCAGTTTGTACTTCATTGATCAACTTCATCACTAATATCAGTAAATTATTATTCTTTATACATGTTCATTTATGTAAATGTTATTTTTATGTTAAGTTTTATATATAATGTTTATTTCATTTGTTATATTTTTTGTTATAGATACAAATTATTTAATTTTATAAACTTTATAATAAAATAAGTTATTTAATTTTATAATTATATATAATGTTTATTTTTTTATGTATTATTTATTTACAGATATAAAATAAGTTATTTAATTTTATAAGTTGTATATAATTTTCTTTTCTTTATTTATAAATGTTATTTAAGGGCAGTTTTTGTTAGAGATGAGTAAATTGTAATAAATTAAATCTAAAATGTAATACTCTAAAGCAAGGTCAGTACTTCTAAAATTATTTTTAATAATTAGACTATTAATGCTTTATTCATATTTAAATAATTTCATGAATCGTCAATAGATAATTTAATAAATATGTAAATCATGCTTAATTTAATAATTGAATAATTTGTAATGTTTCGAGCTAGAATAATAAAGCAGTTTAATATAGCTTATTTATAATTAATATAATTATTATTTAGTGATATATTTGTTATGCTTTATTAATAAATATATATTTTAATAGTACTTTATTATTTTATGGCAGTTGTAGCCTAGCGGTTAAGGTACTTTGCCAGTAATCAGGAGGTTGCTGGTTCAAGCCCCACCATTGCCAGGTTGCCACTGTTGGGTCCTTGAGCAAGACCCTTAGATTGTATTCCGTCACAGTACTGAAAGTCAATTGGGATAAAAGCGTCTGATAAATGCCAGAAATGTAAATTTTAAATCCTAGTATCTCTATTAAATGTCAGTAGGACTGTAGATCAGGTTATTTTTCTGCTCAGTGTTATATTTCAGACTGAGCTGTTAATACTGGTGCATAAATTAATGGCAGCAGTACTTTGTTCTGAAGTCGCCTAAGAGGAGAAATAATGCGTCCCCGTGCCGGTCCTGTGAGTCAGAGCTCTCGGTTGCGGTGCTTCGGTTGGCACTGGTCCGGCGGGTACGCGGTGGGTACTGCTTTCGTCTCTGAGGTTGGGGAGGTTGGATTGGGATTTGCCACCTTGTTGCTGCAACAGCGACTCCTGCTGGCTGTAGATGTTGGGACAGTCAGCAGAGAAATACAGCGGGAGTAGCGCAGTCCTCTATGGATGCTGAACCCTGTATGAGGGGTCATGTTGGGTCTTATGTTTTGGGTTATTTTCCATGTTTGCTGCTTGTTGTGACCTCTGTAGAAGATCATTGGGTTCAGCAGTTAGAGTTGAGGGTTTAATCCCAACCCTGCCGAGATGCTGTTGGACCCCTGAGCGAGGTCCTTATCCTTCATTTGCGTCGATTGGATCCGGCCTCAGTTGAAAGTTGCTATGAATAAAAGCATCTTTCTGATTCTTAAATATTAACATCAGAGATGATCAAGTAATTTTGTTCCATTTTTTTAAAAGTAAGAGTATTTTGATAAAATAAAAATAACTAAAGGACATATTCAAATGATGTATAATAATTTGTTAGCACTTTTTTATATTTAAAAGTCTAAACAAAACAAAGAGCTCAACAAAGTATTTTCACGTCAATAATAAAGCGTTTGTTAACCTGGTGATTAATTTGCTGTTTGTTTTTTATTACGCTTTCAGAAAAAGAGCAGCAGGAAGCGATCGAACACATCGATGAAGTACAGAATGAAATCGACAGGTAACGCCTTCACACACAGTCGGTTTATGTAACCGCTCGTCTGCCTTTCTGAGAATTACTGACGGTTCTCCTCTCACCCCCAGACTGAACGAACAAGCCAGCGAGGAAATCTTAAAAGTAGAGCAGAAATACAACAAGCTACGCCAGCCGTTCTTCCAGAAACGATCAGAGCTCATAGGCAAAATCCCCAACTTCTGGGTCACAACATTTGTCAACCATCCACAAGGTGAGGACTGAGACGGAGACACACACACACTCGCTGAGCTCAGAAAGTTCAGGCTTGTCTTGGGTTTAAATGTGGCAGGCTTGAGCCTGGGCTTAAATCCACATGATCTTAAACACACAAGGCCGACGTTTAAATCCGTGTTGAGTTTTTGGCCTTCGGGCTTTAAGCTGTGAGATTTAACAAAGACTTAAGAGTTTAGAGCTAGAGACTGTACTTAGACCTGAAGGTTTAAAGTTTAAGACTGTACGTAGACCTAATGGTTTAAAGCTCGAAACTATACTTAGACCCCAAAGTTTAAGTATCTTGAGACTGTACTTAAATCTGAAGCTCAAAAGTTTTAAACTGTCCTTAGACCTGAGGCTCAAAAGCTTGAGACTATTGTTAGACCAAGGTTTAAAGTTTGAGACCATACTTAGACCCTAAGTTTAACAGTTCAGAACTATACTTAGACCTTAAGGTTTAAAGCTCAAGACTGTACTTCGATTTGAAGCTCAATAGCTTGAGACTATTGTTAGATCCTGAGGTTTAAAGTTTGAGACTGTACTTAGACCCCAAGTTTAACAGTTCAGAACTATACTTGGACCTCAAGGTTTAAAGTTTAAGACTGTACTTAGACCTCAAGGTTTAAAGTTTGAGACTGTACTTAGACCTCAAGGTTTAAAGTTTGAGACTGTACTTAGACCTCAAGGTTTAAAGTTTGAGACTGTACTTAGACCTCAAGGTTTAAAGTTTGAGACTGTACTTAGACCTCAAGGTTTAAAGTTTGAGACTGTACTTAGACCTCAAGGTTTAAAGTTTGAGACTGTACTTAGACCTCAAGGTTTAAAGTTTGAGACTGTACTTAGACCTCAAGGTTTAAAGTTTGAGACTGTACTTGGACCTCAAGGTTTAAAGTTTGAGACTGTACTTAGACCTCAAGGTTTAAAGTTTGAGACTGTACTTGGACCTCAAGGTTTAAAGTTTGAGACTGTACTTAGACCTCAAGGTTTAAAGTTTGAGACTGTACTTGGACCTCAAGGTTTAAAGTTTGAGACTACTTAGATTTGAAGCTCAATAGCTTGAGACTATTGTTCGATCCTGAGGTTTAAAGTTTGAGACTGTACTTAAATAACAGTATTAAAAGTTTGCGACTTTATGGCAACCATAAGGTTTAAGTCTTGAGACTGTGTTCGGATCTGAAGCTCAAAAGCTCGAGATGGTCTTTAGGCTCCAAGGTTGAAAGCTTTAAAGCTTGGGATTACTTAAACCTCAGGGTTAAGCGCAAGACTAAAACTAACTGCAGTCATTTTCAGTTCTGTAAGATGAGTGTGAGGGTGTGTATCACTGCTCCTGATGATCTGCTGGTGTGATCAGTTTCAGCCCTGCTTGGTGAGGAGGACGAGGAAGCACTTCATTACCTGACCAGGGTGGAGGTCACAGAGTTTGAGGACATCAAATCGGGCTACAGAATAGATTTTGTACGAAGCCGCACTCCTCTTCTTTTATCGTTTACCTAGAATGGAAGGTAGTGGTGTTTGATCCAGGACTGATTTCTCTTTACGTTTCAGTACTTTGATGAGAATCCGTACTTCGAGAACAAAGCCCTGTCGAAAGAGTTCCACCTGAACGAGAGCGGCGACCCGTCCTCGAAATCATCCGAGATTAAATGGAAGGCCGGAAAGGTTGGTGTTTGTTTGTCTAACCGACTAATGATGGCAGGAAGGGGGTATCTAGGGGTGCATTTAATTTTTAGGGTGGGACTTATTAAATAGTGCACTGTTCATGTTAATAGTAAAGGATTTGTAAATAACCTTCTGTAGTGGTAGATGCAAACGATGTCTGCGTTTCTATATGCGTTCTGTTGTGCTAGCACATTAATACGACACCGATACCGGTCCTCCGCCACAGGCTAGCTCACACAACCTCTGACATGTGAAGGCCACTTCTTTTCACCACACAGTGCAGAGATCTGTAACACGATGCTCTCTATTATTCTGACTGCACGGCGAAGTCCTGGATGCCCCAGCTTCCCACCGAGATTTGACCCTGGGTCTGATTTAATAAACCCTCCCAGACCCTGGTCCTGACACGTAGAAGCCAACCACTTCATTTCACCTGAAGGCACTGCTCTCCATTATTGGTTTCCGTGCAGCACCTCTACCACCCAGCAGAGGCCGCTATTGCGGCGCAAATCGGAAATCGATTTTCACTAGATTTTCTCTTTCCGGCCGCGTGGCTCCGTTTATGTATTCGATTATTTAAAAGACTTCGTTTCGATGTAAATAAAAGTCTGCGTGTAAATCCACAGGACTTGACGAAGCGAGCTGGTCAGACCCAGAACAAGGCCGGTAAGAAGAGACAACACGAGGAGCCCGAGAGCTTCTTCACCTGGTTCAGCGATCACTCGGACGCCGGGGCGGACGAACTCGGGGAGGTGATCAAGGACGACATCTGGCCCAATCCTCTGCAGTACTACCTGGTACGATCCGCATTATGGTTTCCAGTCCAGATCGTGTTGAACAAACTGTTTTATTATTATTAAAAATTACCAGTTTAGGGCTAGACAGGATTGACACTAAAAGCACAAAACCAAGTCTGAGCAGAGATTAAAGGGCTTAAAGCTTAATGATGTGTTTCATGTGGTGCAGAATGAAACAGATCAGTAAAATAAATGTTTGCTGAGGGATGGATGCAGCAGATGATTGTGTTTCGCCACCCTGTGATTCTGTACGCTCTGTTTATTTTAACTCTCCAGTCACAGTGACGGTAATGAAGTTTGTTGATTTGCAGAGAGAACTTGTGAAGTATTTCTAAAAATCGCAATGGTTTACTTGGCAATATTTCAAACAAAAGCAGGACGGGTCACAGAAATATAGGATAAAAATTCGCCCTGATGCTTAAATGCTCACGTGGCGTCATTGTCATGACATCAGATTGCTCAGAAGTAAACTCCTCATGTCTGAAACCACAACTAAAAGCATTTGCAGGTGAAAAGACTCAACCTTTGCCTTCCTGCATTAGGGTCGAGTTGGGTTTAATTCTGACCTCCTTTCTTATTTTTGTTCACACTCGTGTACAAATGCTGCTTTGCTTTCCTGTCTAATGACGCTGCACACGTGGAATAAACGAACACTTGATGTTCTATACAAATACTTGTGGAGGCTTTCTGAATAGTTGTACGTAGGCTGAGCTACAGGTCAGTGTCTCTAGCTGAACATCTGCATGTTCACATCTGTCAGAAATGCATTTTAGTTGAACCACTGAGCGAGGAACCCTGCATTTATCCGGCTCGTGTTTATCCATCGTGATCTCTGCAGGTCCCAGACATGGAGGACGAGGAAGGCGAGGGTGAAGACGAGGAGGAAGACGAGGAGGGATTGGAGGATATTGACGAGGAAGGGGACGAGGAGGAAGGCGAGGAGGACGAGGAAGATGAAGGCGAGGATGGAGAGGTGAGGAACGCAGCTGGATCATGCTGTACTCAGCAAAATGGTCCTGCCTGCCTGGGGTGGTACCCGTCACAAACCCAGATCAAATGAGGAGAGTTGATCTGATCTAGGATTGTATAAGTCAGCCTGCTTATAAAAAAATACCATAGAGAAATTGATGGCCAAAAGTATGTGGACGCCTGACCATAAACATTCCATTCCGATATCTCCTCCACTGTGCCTGTATGAGCTGCTCTGTGAACAGTGGTACGCCCAGCTGAAAGTGTACGAAAGGTGTTCACATACTTTTGACTGATTGAACTGTATTAGAAGTTTGAATGAGCTTAGGGATAAACAATCAGCTTTATTTATTATTAATAATCGATATGATTTTTGTTGCCCTGCAGGACGACGGGGAGGACGACTGATCTGATACGGACACTTATAATTCCAGCGACCTCTGTACCTGCTTTTCTTTTGAAGTTCTCCAACCTGAGGGAGCAAAGATTTCTTTTTTTTCTCCTCCACCCCTTTTTTATTTTCCTTTATTATTATTTTTTATTTTCATTATTTTTCGTGCTCCGTCTTCTGTTCTCGCCAGTCTTCTGTATCCTGAGTTAAATTCCTGGATATTCACCTGCGTCGGATAAACTAGTGGCATCTCGTCGACTCTTACACCATCTCTCTAAACTCAAATCTCCAGATATTAACAACCTGCACGTCATGTCACGTCCTCTGTAGACTAAACTCCAGTCGATAGCAGTTTATAAACTATATATATACACGTATATATAAAACGTTTTCTTTTTCTGTGAATGGTTGTAAATTGAATTAATAAGCCATGGTGCAGTGATGAAGCTGATCATAGCGTACAGATTCTAGCCACCGTTTCTTTTCTCTGTATGTTCTGAATACTTTCATGCCAGCGTGGGGGCCCCAAAGAGTCGACGCCGTTAACCCTCCCCCCCCCCTTTTAAGATAACCGGAAAGCACCAGCTTGTTCTCGTCACCTCTCGTACGCGTACGGGTCGATATCAGGGTATGAGAGTTCTTCTCGCCGGCGGTAAACATGGGGTCGGTTGGGCCAAGTGGGTCTTTGACACATCAATGTTTTTGGGTTTGTGTTGGTTGAATTTTCATTGTAATGTTTTACAGACACCCATGAGGTTTGAAATTTACATTTTTAATAAAAATAAAATGCAAAAAAAGGTTTTGCTCTTGTACTTTTGTGCTTGGATTAATTAAAGGATTAGAAAATAAAACATGTAGAAACACTAAAGAACATTTTTGTCTTTTTATCCTCTAATAACCTGCCAGTTTGTATACGCACTTTTATTTCTCTGCTGTGTTTGCTCTGGATTTATCTCTGTGTCTGAACCCAAAAAATATTTTAAAACTTTTATAACCATGTTCGACTGCTGCACGACTCCTAGCTAATGATAAACTTAGTTGAGTTCTTAGTGCTTTGGGTGTAAATGTATCAGTCGGGTAACTGTAAAGTATGGTGGTGGAAGCATTTTGCTCTTGAGATGATTTTAAGCAGCGGTGGTCAGATTCAAGAGTTTTATTGTCATGTGCACAGAAAAACCAGCAATTACACTGTACAATGAAATTCTTACTTTGTTCGTCCTCCAAACGTCAAAGTATTATACATAAAAACAAAAATTAAACTAACAATAAAAAAAACAGTATAAAAACTTTTTTAATATAAACTTAAACTATAAAAACTTTTATATACAATGAGTAAAAATAGAAATAAAAGTAAACTAAGGTAGTAAAAAAAAAGGCACATAGCAGCAGTTCAAGGTGCAGAAAAATTGAGCAATGTTTAGGAATATAGCAGCATTTTAAGTTCTTTTAAGTAACTTTTAAGTTGTTTTAAGGTGCAAATATGCATAGCAGAAGTCATTGGATATACAGTTGTGCATTGTATTGTATTATGAGGTTTAATGTTCATGAGGTAGGTTGTGTGTGTGATAGTCCATGTTTGTTCACAAGCCTGACTGCCTGTGGGTAGAAACTGTAGGTCAGTCTTGTTGTTCTGGCCTTAATGTCAGGGTTGATAAACCTTTGTGTGGAAGAGATGTACCAAGATGCACTGTAGGACGATCCATTTTTTGATGTTCAGAAGATGAAGGAGCTGCTGGTAACGTCCTGGAACCAGATACCACAGGAACCCTTCAGGTGTCTTGGTGGGTCAGAGCTGTTATGACCATGTATTAGATTGGGTGGTTATAATGTTTTGGCTCTTGGTGTGTAACGTTTTTACTATAGGAGCTTCATTGTATGATCATATAAACCATCAAATGTTGGAGCAACTTGTTTGTTTATATTCCTTTCTTAATTTCATGCAGATTTCTTAGCATGTTATGGTTTTATTATAGGAAAAACCTTAAACCTATCAGAATAAAATGATGAATGAGATGGTTGTTGTCTCATTTCAAGATACCTTGAAATGATGTTGACACTTTATACTGAACTGGCGATTGGAAAACAAATATGTGGACGTGACTGGTTTTAAAGAAAAGTCTGAGGAGAGCAGAGGTATAAAGGTTTTGTGAAGTCGAGTGAGACTCAAACCCATGTCCTTGTGTGTCCCAGTCAGAGTTTTGATCTTAATCCCATCCAACATACTTATTCAAACCCCAGAACTGCTGTACACCACCCACCGCTTCTCACCAGCCTGCAGAACTGAATAAAGTGTTATTTAAAGATGGATGGAGATCGAATTTTGTCAATCAGTTTGGTTTCCATCCCTTTTTCCAGGTGAGGGTTGAGGTGGAAAGTCAGTCCAGACTTCTCCAGAAACAGATTCCAGCTCCTCCTGCGGGGTCTCCAGACATTCCCAAGCCAATTCGGAAATACAATCCTTCCAGTTGGTCCTGGGTCTTCCCAGGGGTATCAGTCCAAAGGGACGTACCTGGAATGTCTTTCTGGTCCTCTTGATTCCAAGGCTCCTCTGGATTGCTGAGCTCTTCACCCTGACACAGAGAGTAAGCCATTTATACCCACAGTCTTGCTCTGTTTGGTCATAAAACTACTCATGACCATTAGTAAAGATGTCTACTGCAAGGACCTGGGTTCAGTTCCCATGTGAAGTAGTCTAGGTCCGCTCTGTGTGGAGTTTTGCATGTTCTCCCCGTGTCTGTGTGAGGTGAATTGGCCATGACGGTGTTTGACATTGAACTTGAACTGATGAATCTTGGGTAACCTGTAACTACCTGTCCTGTCATGAAAGGAACCAAAATGAAAATATCACCTTAAAATCCTAATAAATAAATAAAAGGAGACATATTCGAGACAGATTGTGGTGCATTGTGGGTAGTGATAAACGGACGGACATTTTCCGATAACTTGTGTATGAAAAATGGCTGAAGCCCTAGTTAGTGCACTACACACTAGAATCAAATGCGATTTGAGACACAGCCGCTTGTTTAGGTTTCCATGGGTAACCAATCTCAGATAGTTAGGAATGATTTTTCTCAGCGTGTGTTTGTATAAAACTTAATATGATCGTTTTTTAAGACTCACAGTTTACGTGATTTGTGTGTTTAAATGTGTAAATTACAAACCAGCACGTAGCTAGGCACTATGATTGCTTTTTAGTCAGACGTTAGCATTAGCTGTATTAGCCAATAGCTGTCTGATTAATATAAATATATAAAATAATCGCTGTTTGTGGAGATATTTGACAAAATGTTTACAAATGAATCTCTCGATGTTATTGGCGTTGAATCATCGTGGAGAAAATCCAGCCAACAGCAGAACGATTCGGTAAGTTCTAATAAACCGAACTATCGCTGGCTGTGTTCCAAACCGCATATTATTCGAATTACTAGTGTTTCTAAGTAGTGTGCACTATCAATGACTTATTGCTGCTCTTTGTAGTGATTATTGCTCGGTTTAGAACGGAACCAGTGTATGATCGCCTCAGCTTGAGATGTGAACGTAACAGCACTTTTAGTTTTATTCAGAAGTCATTTCTGGTTGTTAGGTGCAACTGGAATGGGTTTACCAGCAGATTATGTACATTATCATCAGCATATAGATGGACTAAAGCCACTTATATAAATACTATTGTTTCTTTTGTAAGTTGTAAACAGAACAGGTCCGAAGACTGAACCTGGTGGGACACCTTTTGCTGTTAGCACAAGTTCAGGTGAAGCATTTCTTATAGCCAGTCACACACTGCTGGCTACTAGAAACTCTGAAACTCTTTTCTAAAAGTTCAGTCTTTTTAAAAGCAGTGAATGATCATCTGTATTTAAAAAAACTTTTTGAAAAATCAATAAAAATGGCTGCACAGAAGCTTCTTTCTATTTAAAGCTGAAATAAGTGAAATTAAGCTGCACAGTTGCTGGGCTTTTCTCTAAAAACAGATCACTGTCTGCTCAGAAAAGAACGAGCTGAGAACATTGATTTAATCTAAATATTTATTCAATTTTTAAATATATTTGCTAGGCGTGATCTATAATTGTTGGGCAGATGCTCCGCTTCCTTTATGTAAAGAGGTTTTTTTTATGCAAGCAGCCTTCCAGATCATACAAACTGTATTTAATAATAAGGAAAATAAAACAGTATCTTAAGGAGGTAACTACAATAGGAGCGGCAAGTTTAAAAGGTTGGGATTACAGGGCCTTCCCCATACTGTTGTCATCAAGTTTGTTCACTGTGTAACTGAGGGGGCGGCACGGTGGCTAAGTGGGCAGCACTGTCGCCTCACAGCAGGAAGGTCCTGGGTTCGATCCCCAGGCGGGGCGGTCTGGGTCCTTTCTGTGTTGAATTTGCATGTTCTCCCCGTGTCCATGTGGGTTTCCTCCCACAGTCCAAAGACGTGCAAATGAGGTAAATTGGAGACACTAAATTGTCCATGGCTGTGTTGGATATAATCTTGTGAACTGAAGTGTAAAACATGATGTTAAAATCCTAATAAACAAACAAACAAACAATATTTTTTAAGTTTTTCTTTTTTAAGTTTTTTTAAGTCTCTGAGCTTCCTAATCATGAGTCGTGAGGTTGTGAGGACTTGTGTGCTTCTCCTGTCCGGGGACGATTTGTGGTTCCATGAACTTTCCACTTTCAACATTTCAAGATTTAAGATTAACTTTATTGTGACTTCACTGTACACCAAGGTGTATAGAAAAACAAAATTACGTACATTGGGTTCATCCTAAAACACTGCAGATTTAAAATAGAGAGTTTATATACAACAGTAATGAAAAATATAAAATATGTGGGACTGAAATAGGTACATGACAAGTTACATATAACAATATTAATATTCACATGCTGAAAATTGCACATAGTGATTATTACAGCTATGAGTATTGCATATTAAGATATTGTGCAAATGATTTACCCTTAGATAAAATATGCATCAGAATTTGTTGATTTTGTTCTGTTCAGGAGTCTGATGGCTTGTGGATGATGGCTGCAGTTTCCTTTGTAGCTTTGTTTCATCAATTTGTTCCTGAGAACTTTAGGACTCGCTCAGCTTCATCATGATTCCCCTCGCTGGTGTACGGGCGGAATTCAGGATCTAAAACAAAAGAAATTAAACACGTGTTTCCTCTGACAGCTCGTCTGTGCTTCCTTCATTAGAAAGCCTGCCAGACGATGCCGGTTCAGACCGCCGAGACAGAAACTCAGGCCAGAACGGTTTCATCCAGCGGCACCCAGACCGATCCACCCGAGATCCTCGGTGATCAGCTCATACTGGATGAAGATCTCCCCTCTCACCTCCTGCCCGGTCTGCTGGACTTCCTGCAGCGTGTGGAGGACACGGTCATCAGGGAGCTGGTGAAGAACGTGAAGAGTCATGCTTTTGATGGATATGATGTAAACTGGGCGGATCAGAATCAGACGGTGAGGATCTGATTAGAACTAGTTGCTACTTCTTTCTGATTGTCTCTGTGTTTTTTAGCTTTTTTGTGTGTGTGTTCCCATGTGCAGGTTTCGTGTTTATACAGCCTCCGGTACCCGGGTGCTCAGGTCAGAGGGCTGCAGGTCACCGGTGTGTCGTGGAACTGTACCGGCTCTGTAATCGCCTGTGCATACGGACGGTAAAAACCTGCTCCTGATTCTATTACATTTACTTTGACTTTCATTTCATAGCACACAGGATGAACCTGAGCATATAACTCTGTATTGTAGAGCTGATAAAGGTTTGATAAACTAATCCCTCACCCATGTGGTTATATCAGCTAGTGTTGAGTGGAGGTTCTTGATGCGGCGCCGTCTGAGGGATGGAAGATCACGAGCGTTCAGATTAAGCTCTCACCCTCCACCTTTACACACTGAAATTCCTCCTGATTCCTCGAATGGTTTAATGATATTCTGCACTGTAGAGGGAGAACATGCAAATCCCTTCCAATCTTTCTTTGAGGTTCATTGTTTTTAAACATTTCAATCATTTTCTCACACATTTGTGGACAAACTGGATCCTCTGATCATCTTTACTCATCAGAGACTCTCAGCCTTTCCTGGATGCTGCTTTTGTACCAAACCATGATCACAATCACCTGTTCACATCACCTGTTCACATCACCTCAATATTTAGTGTTTTCACCTCATTACGAGCCCTAAATCGCCCCCGTCCCAACTTTTTTTGGAATGTGTTGCAGGCCTGAAATGCAGGAATGGATGTTTATTAATAAATGAAATGAAGTTGAGCAGATAAAAGATGAAACATCTCAGGTTCATCCTGTCTGACATCAAATAAACGTCAAAGTCAGTGTAAATGTAAAGTAAACGTTCCGTTTAGCGTTGATGATGGAGACTGGAGCTCGGAGAGATCGTACGTGTGCACGTGGAATCTGGACCGACGAAGTCTGAACCCCAAACAGCCTGACACGGTTATAGACGTTCCGACAGCGGTCATGTGTGTGTCCTTCCACCCCCTGCGTCCATCCCTGATTGCAGGTAAAATTCACTATACAGAGGAAAGTATATTAAATTCATGTGTTTCAGTTACAACAGTCGCTATCAGGTGTAATGTGTGTGTTTATTCCACAGGAGGGCTGTACAGTGGGGAGGTTCTGGTGTGGGATACCAGTCGTACTCAGGATCCTGTACTGGCTCAAACTGGGATGTGCCCAGATACCCACAGAGAACCAGTATATGAGGTCATTCTCTCTCACTGTGACCATAACTGCATCTGATAGACGAATCGTTTAGTGGTCAGCAGTCTGATCGGTCTGTGTGTGTGTGTGTGTGTGTGTGTGTGTGTGTGTGTGTGTGTAGGTGAAGTGGGTACCCGGGTCTCGTCGTGGAGATCACATGGTGCTGAGCGCGTGTTCAGGAGGGAGGATCCTGTGCTGGAGTGTGGATGCGGTGGAGGGTAAACTCTCCCTAAATAACGGTTACGCCCTCGTCAAACATCAGCTCCCTCAGAACAGCTCGACCAACAAGGTGTGTCCCATCATCACATCTGTAATCACATCTGTAATCACATCTGTAATCACATCCATCATCTGTTATCGCTCGCTCTTGATTTTTCAGGCTCGAGGAGGCACCAGTGTAGGCGTGACCTCTCTGGCGCTCTCACCGTGGGATTCGGACGCCTTCCTGGTGGGTTCTGAGGGGGGTCTGGTCCTGAAATGCTCCTTCAGCAGTCAGACAGTAGCTGCGCTGCCCCCTGATGGCGAGAGTGTCACACTGCGCGCCCCGGCGCAGTTCTGTTTCTCACCGAGGGCCGGCCCGGTGCACTCGCTCCACTTCTCGCCCTTCCACAGGTGAGTGTGAGCTGATTGAACATGGAGTCACGCTGACCACACGCTGACCGCTTCCATTTCCTGTTCTGGCTGCAGGAACCTGTTTGTGAGCGCGGCTACGGACGGACTGGTTCACGTCCACAGCGTACTGCAGCCCGGGCCCCTGCTGGCCCTGAGGGTCTCAGACTCGTACGTGTTTGGAGTGAGATGGTCACCTGTTCGGCCCCTGGTGTTCGCTGCCGTCACCGGGCAAGGTGGGTTTCAGCTGAGGTACAGGTGAGGTCGGAAAAATGTACATACACCTGTGGGGGACCTCACAGTACAGCTTTAGTACAGCTCATGACTTCTCTGTGCCCATATACATAGGTCTAGTTTGACTGCACTGTGACACAGTGGTCTTATTCACAGCATTTAGTGGATGTTTTTTTTTTTAACCAAAACAATTGAGGGTTAAGGGCCTTGCTCAGGGGCCCAACAGTGGGAACTCAGCACGGTAGGACTTAAACCAGCGACTTTCCGATCAATAGTCCAGTACTTTGACACCTGAGCTACCTCTGCCTGTGGTTTCTAATCAGACACCATGGAGGTCTGGATGAATCAGGAGCTGCCGGAACACAGGCATCACTGTTTACAGCCAAGCAAGCTTTACATCACCACAGGCTTTAAAGTGGTAA
The DNA here is from genome assembly GCF_030014385.1 of Trichomycterus rosablanca. Classification (NCBI taxonomy): domain Eukaryota; kingdom Metazoa; phylum Chordata; class Actinopteri; order Siluriformes; family Trichomycteridae; genus Trichomycterus; species Trichomycterus rosablanca. The sequence continues at coordinate 30,421,981 of NC_086003.1, read as the reverse complement.
TTTTAAAGCTGCACACCAGCCTCTAAACCCGTTCTAATGTAAAGCTTGCTCGGCTGTGGACCCACAGATGAGTGGAACTCTCACTCTGTATTTTTCTCCGTGCAGGTTTGGTGCAGGTATTCGATCTGGGTCGGAGGTCACTCAGAGCAGCAGCCACCATCGAGCAGGAGACCGGGGCGCGGTCGGCGCTGTGCGTGGAGTTTAATCAGCGGCAGCTCCTGGCGGTGGGCAACGCAGACGGTACCGTCAACATCTGGCAGCTGAGCACCGAGTTAACGGAACAGCAGCCGAGAGAGAGCGGCGTGCTGGAGCAGCTGGCGGACCAGGTCGCCGAGTGAAGGGGGGATTCGATCAGTCAAACTCGGGAAGAACTTGAGTCACGTGACCCTGGAGTGTCAAATTCAGTCAGTAAAATGACTGATTTCACAAGGATTCAAAACGATTCCACTACTGACACGTTCAACTATAAATACAAACTCACCAGAGAACAAGGAGAAAGTTTACGTAAAGTTTACGTTTGTTAAATGTTGACCTGTGAATTTGTGTGTTGAGGTCTGTTGAATTTGTGATGTTATCGGACTACAAATGATTTAAATAAAGCGTCACGCTGAGGAGGTGGAAGTCTGATGGTAGAAGCCTGATTCATGTGCATTTGTAGACACATCTGGGAAAGATTCGGATATTGAGGATAGATTTGGGATATGGGGATAAAATCCCACTGGGTTTCAATAAGCACCAGTGAAAAACAGCAACCGGTACTAGAGTTCCTAAATCTGTCCTGCAAATGCTTTTTCTTTTACTACTGAATGGGCACAAATTCCCATACACAGACATACCTCACAGTCTTATGAGAAACTACTCAGAAGAGTGACTGTTGTTCTAGAGGGATCTTTTCAATCAAAAATGATCACTAATTAATACTCTTCACAACTGTATAAGGGCCCTTCCGCTAAATCGGTACCATTTCCATCCCCAGGACATTATATGTATAAATGTTTATGAAAATTCACTTTAAAATGCATTTCTTTAATTGAGCAAAGTGTCCTGCACTTTGATCTAATTACAAATTTATGATCTATAATTTAAAACCTTCATAAAAACTCTCTATAACACTGAAATATAGTATTAGTTTACGTCCCCTCTCTAACCTGACACTTTAGAATGAAATATTACATTTACATTTTCTGCATTTAGCAGAAGCTCTTATCCAGAGCGACTTACAGAAGAGCTTCCATAGTAAACATTTCATTTCTCTAGTTTTAGTAAACAACAGTCGAAGAACACAAATCTGCTGATATATATAATATATAATATAAATATAATATAATAGAGTAAAATCTGTCAGAAATGCTTTTATCCTGCAGTGTTTGGTGACTCCAGGGGGGGTATTCCAGAAAGCAGGTTTAGCAAACTTTAAACTTAACCCTGAACTCCGAGTTGACTTATCTCGCCGTATCACAGTTTTTAGTTCCAGAGTTTTTGGTTCCAGAAAGGTGGAACAGAGTTGAGTTACTCAGTTCTGAGTAGATTAAACCCAGCCAAAGCGCGGTCACGGTTACCTATGAAGAGGCATTCTCAATAGAGTGGTGATAAAAGGATTCACCGTGGATGTGAATGATAGAAAGAGTAGAGCGTCATATTTTACACCAGTACAGCTGGAAATATTAATGTTTGCACATGCAGATTATGAAAATGTTTTAGACATAAAAGTAATTAAAAAATATAGTTAAAGTAATAAAAAACAGAGCTATTTCTCTATTACTTTACTGTTGTTTTATCCTTTTCTTTTGTAATTTTTATTAATAAAGCGTTTTAATGCTAGGCATACGTTTCAGATGAACCAACATACAGTAGCCTTGCCTATATGTTCAGCGTCTCCTACATCCATGGAGAGCAATGCATAAAGTGTGCAAAGAAGAGACGGCTGATCCACAATGTGTAATAAACAAAATTTTAATAAATTAAATCCAAATCTGTCAGCTACCCACCCACACAGCTGTAACGTATATACATATGATAATATGTGTAAAAAATTAATACTTGAATAGACAGTGTGAAATGTTGCAACTAACCCGATAACAGGAGGCAACATTCATCAAAATGTAATAAAATTATTATTTAACATCATTTTGCAAAGACTTTTTGTTATTCGTGTACAGACAGGGTTTTCTCTCATTAATTTGGCTGTATAAAGACAGTAAAAGGAAAAATATAGGCCCTATTTTTAAGTAACAATCATGTTTGGTTAATTATTACAATTCATTTAAACTACAAAACATTTTAGCTTATTGAACTGTGTGTGTGGAAGGTATTCTATATTAATCCATAACATTCCATCCATAATGTTATAATTAATGTTATAACAAGCCTTTTTATTAATATTGTAATAAGGGACAGTTGCAACTGTCTTTACATTGACATCTATAATAAAACCTGCACAGATTTAAATAATAGTAGTTTACAATATTTTACTTAAACAATTCAGACAGTATGACAAAAAAACATGAACATTTAAATGACATTTTTAGCTTGAAATGTTTTTTCTTGCAAAAGGAATAGTTGCATGTGGCTGCTTTCTTCCAGGAAGATATGGATTATGAATATCAGTATAAGAGCTCAGCTCATTCCTGATTGGAAAAATAAACCATGTTGCAACCGTCACCACTCTTTTATTTAATAACTTCAATAGCATTGAACTCTTATACTGACACTTACCCTTTATTTACCCTTTATTACATAATAATAAAGATTTTTATTAATAACTTTAATGTATGATGTTCATGTAGAACACAACATGCTGTGTGGATTTCAGAAGACAAACATTTGTGAAGTAAAGTTGTAGCTGCTTGTCTTGGATGTCAACAACGATAATTTGCTATTGTTAAGCCTATAGCAGCACCGTTCGAAAGCTATTGAAGATAAAAATATGAAACCAACTTTACCGTAGTGGTATTAGTGCTTGTAAATTAGGTTCATTTTATGGACTCAGTCACTCAGTAATGTGATCCGGTTCACTTGAGTCACTTGTACTGACATCTTGATTGTGATTGATTTACTGCATGAAAATGCATCCAGATATCACTTATCTTCCGTCCACTCATCTTCTGTAAATAAATCCTTCTCTCTTCATTCTCTTGTCTCCTCACACTTCTCTTATCAGTGACAAGTTGACACTTTTTTCTAAGTGGAATCTTGATCATGCAGGAGGGGGGGGGGGGGGGGGGTGGACTCACCTACCAATCAGATGGGTATATTAATGGGTCAAGGGTTTAAAATGACCATGGGGAAGGGCTATGATACTCCTTAAGTGGTACATTACTAAAGTAGCCTGTAAGCATTTGCATTTTAATAATAATAATAATAATAATAATAATAATAATAATATAACTATATTTTGGTGTTGTTTTGCTTACAAGAAAATATGCTGCATTACTAATCTATACCACTAATAATAATAATAATAGTAATAATAGCATGTGCATAAAATCAGTCACATAATGAACACCAGTGTGTTTAACCGCTTGTTTATTGGAATATTTAACTTATTACTTAGATTTACGGACTGGAGTGCAGCCTGTTCAGCCAAATCATCCGAGTCTGTGTTTCAGTGAGTTAGACAGAACTGTGATAGCTGTGGAGTCCTACAAGTTCCTGGGCACAACGATCTCCAAGGACCTGAAGTGGGACAGCAACATCAACTCCATCATCAAGAGGGCTCAACAGAGAATGTACTTCCTGTACCAGCTGAGGAAATTCAACCTACCCCAAGAGCTGATGGTGCAGTTCTACACAGCCATCATAGAATCCATCATTACCACATCCATCACAGTGTGGGGCAGCTCAGCCATCAAACACGACACCAAGAGACTGCAGCGCATCATCAGGTCTGCAGAGAGGACCATCGGTGTAAAGCTGCCCACACTGCTGGACCTGCATGCCTCCAGAACCAGGAAGCGCGCAGGGAAAATCAGCACTGACCCGTCTCACCCTGGCCATCACCTGTTTCGGCGCCTTCCATCAGGCCGACACTTCAGCCACATGAAGACCAGAACGACCAGGCTACAGAGAAGCTTTTTTCCCACACACCATTGTGCTCATGAACAATTGAACACTACAGAACTGTTAATGCTCGGGACACTTGCTTATCTACAAATTACCTATTTAATTTAACCTGCTTACCTATTTTATGTAACCCTGCTTACACTGGTCTTTCACATTCATTTCATTTCTTATTTAGATTAATACTGAAGACATTCAAACTATGAAGGAACTCGTATGGAATTATGTAGTGAACAAAAAAGTGTTAAACAAACCAGAATATGTTTTATATTTTACCAACTCTACCTCTGCACAGCACAACTGATGGTCTCAAAAGAAATTCCAGAAATTAACTCTAGACGAGGCACAAACATTAATTGAAAACCGTTCCAGGTGGCTACATCATGAAGCTGATTGAGAAAATGCCAAAAGTGTGCAAAGCTGTCATCAGAGCAAAAGATGGCTACTTTAAAGAATCTAAAATATAAAACATATTCTGGTTTGTTTAACACTTTTTTGTTCACTACATAATTCCATATATGTTCCTTCATAGTTTGGTTGCCTTCAGTATTAATCTACAATGTAGAAAATAAATAAAAAAATCTAGAAAAAACACAGGAATGAGAAAGCGTGTCCAAACTTTTGACTGGTACTGTATATATATTTTTATTTTTCTATAGTTTTTATACTGCACAGAACTCTGCACCTTTAACCCATAATGTGAATTACACATGCTAATAGTTTACAGGTATGAATGTGTGAAGTGTGTGTTAAAGAGAGAGTATATGTGTGTGGGTGTGTGTGTGTTTAAGACTGTCCTTATTGTATTTATTGTGCACTGTTAGCATCTGTATAACCAAAGTCAAATTCCTTGTATGTGTGAGCACACTTCTGATTCTGCTCGCCTTGTGTACTGAGCAGCAGCCAGTCAGAGGACTCACAGGATCCGGGTTAATTGAGATTTCGAACTCGTGATTCCTGATTCAGTACAAAGATTCGAATCATTAACCCGGGTGATTCAGGAACCGCCCAGCTCTACTGTAACCCCGGTTTAGGGTTAAGTTAACCTGCCAGCGAGCAGGTTAGCTTCAGAGCGTAAGCTGCTATAATAACTGACACGGGCTCTTTATTCTCGGGTTTTTCGTTAATTCTGAGTTAACTTACCCGGTTTGATCGCTTAACTCGCTTTCTGGAATACCCCCCCAAATCACATCTGTGTTTTTAATCTTTATTTTCCATCAGAAATGTAGAATAATGTGGTTAAAATCCCCTCAGTCCTGTTACCCTCACACATTCATCCTCCTGATCATAAACATGTGAGAATATTCTGATCAGTCAGGTCACATTTAGGACAGAAATGTTCCTGATCTGTATCTACTGAAGCTCACGGGAAGAGCATTAGTAGGTTCTCCTTTTTCCCCCTGTATGTTTGATAATATTGTAACTGACGGAGAAGATTCGTCTCCACGTTCATTTCTGTTACCTAAACCTTCATTCCTGTTAAAAAGATGATTTTGTGATAAATCACTAGACTGTGCCTGGTGTTCTCGTGCTTCAGCATGTTCTCCATGCTGCTGTATTTAATGTATGTACTAATTCTAGGTTAAAAACTCAGTCCTGTTACTTTCAGTCCTGTTACTCATATACACTCATTCTCCACTTAGAAACCTCGTAAACATGAAACAAAGGTGCCTGAGATTCGAGCAGAACACATTCTGAGTAGTGAAGTGTGTGTTACTAGATTCAGTGTAAATAAGAGAAGGTTTCATTTCACCCGTTACTACATGCACATGGCTCCACCTGCAGACCCCCAGTAAAAACCAGACAGCACGACGTTTCCAGTTCTAATCAGTAGCGTTTATTAATGAATGAATAAATGAAAGGTTACACACTGCAGAATCACGAGCACTGGTAACAGCCTGCGGTCTGTTTACGTTTCTCTAAATCAAGCAAAGCAGTGAAACATTCACATTCACGTAGAGCACAGAGTAACGACAGCAGAGTGAGTGAAGCACAGACGCATCAGATTATCAGATCCAAGCGGTTACAGAGAGAACTATAGTGCTATAGAGAGATCTAACGTCAGAGTCATGCCGTTCAGCCGTGTGTCGTAGCGCGAGGGAGGGTTAACGAACGCGTCCCGATCGGTCCCTGGCAGGGCGGGGATCAGTTGACGAAGAGCGAGCGGGTGAATTCCACGAAGTCGAATGCCGACGGGAGCTCGCGGCCCTTGCTGTCCAGGTACGGCTTCATGTGAGAGATGCAGTAATCGGCCTGCTCCTTCGTCAGGTTCTGCAGAGAGAAAACAGTTCAGAATCAGCCTCATTAGTTCTGGAATAGAACCAACGCCCTCCTGCACCCACCGAGAACCCCCACCCTGGCCCAGGAGAGACTCAGGCTATCACTCAAACACGTGCACGGCCGCCGGTCACGAACTGCTATCTGTGAATCGTCCATCTCTCAGTCACATACAGGATCCTGGACCGGCCAGCAGAGGGCGCAATTACAGCAGCAGCAGTGAGGAACCCGTTTAACCAGGCAGTCGTGCCAGCGCAACAGCACATTTATAGTTAATTAAACAGAATTAAAATCAATATCTGAGCTCACTGTAAGAACCGTGTATTTATTTCACTGTGGCTAAAATTAGATCTAGATTCTGTTTAGGATGCCAGTTTATCCTGGCGCATCACCCATATAATCACCACCGCTGTAAACCAACACCGCCTCTGACGTCTCTCCATGTTTAATCACAGAAATATAAAATATAAACATGTCCCTGTATACGACTGACCAGCGTGAACATGTGAAAAGGTCACAGGTGATAAATCAGTCAGGTGTCCTAATACTTTTATTATTAGGTTTATTATTCACTAGGGATGTAACGATGCACCACAAAAATCAGTTCACATGTAAAATGAATCGATATTCACTTTCAACAGAAAAAGGCGCTGGTGCTATTCACCTCGCCTGGTTGACGTCACTACAGGGTTGCCAGGTTCGGAATTTTCCAGCCAAATTTACTTATGTGAGGATACTTTCTTTATTTGTATTATTTATTTATTTATTTAATGTTTTTTTTTTTTTTTTTTTTACACAATAAGGGAAATGTGCAGCATTGTTTGGCATAGTTTGTACCCACCTCAGAAGTAAAAGGACATTTATTATTTAGATAAATAAAAGATCAGCACAAATACAGGATATTATTATTTTTTTAAAGAGAAATTTTGTCATAATTTGTCTTTAATTTCATTTTGTTTAAAAAAACCCAGTATCGTGAATCATACCCATACCGTATTGCATCGTGGGTAGAGTGTATCGTTACATCCCTATTATTCACACATCAGAACTGAACGCGGTTAAAGAACCGGGGCCGTACGGTGCGGTGAGCTCTGGTTCTTGGTGCTGCAGCTCCGTCTCAGATTATCGGTCACAGGAAGGTTCTAGATGGTACAGAACCGAGGTTCTTTATATAGAACGTTAGCGTGAGGATCCGTACCTGGTAGAGCTCCTCCTTGGTGACGTACGGTTTGTTCTCGGCGCTGAGGGCGCGGAACGCACTCTCGATCTCCTCGCTGGACTTCACGTTCTCCGTCTCCCGGCTGATCATGAACGCCATGTACTCCTGCAGCGACACGTTTCCATCCCTGCAAACACACGGGCACCAATCATCAGGGGTGGAGCGGATGTGAACATCAAACAGGAGGCAACAGTCTGGGGAAGGCCCGTTCCTGTACTAACATGACTGTGACTACGAGCACAAAGACCTGGTTCGATGAGTTTATTAATGGAATGAATCAGAGAGGGGCGCTGGGGTGGCACTGAGATCCAGGTTCGAATTCAGTGGTGCTATCAGATGGCCAGACGTCTACACAGACATGACTGAATTTATCTCTTGGAAGGGGGGGGGGGGGGGGGGGGGGGGTATTCGTACCTCGTACCCGGCCCACTGTTTGGAATCTGCAGTGATTACTGCATTACTGTAGGGGGTGTCACAAGTACCTGGTGCTAATTAATATCCCATTATTAGAAGTAATTAATAACCTCAGAACAGTCCAGAACTACAATTAATAATAAAACCAGAGGCAGGACTCTGTGTGCCCTGAGTTTTGGTCTCTTCGGTGTTTCTCCCGGGGTCAGAGGTTACTGGCGTGGCGCTCACTCACCTGTTGGGGTCGACGGTGTCGAGGATGGACTCGAACTCTGGGTCTGGTTCTCCCTCCTCCACCATGGGCAGGTCGTAACCCAGAGAGCGCAGACACGACTTGAACTCCTGGTGGTTCAGACGACCCGATTTCTCCTTGTCGAAGTGCCTGCGGGACAGAGACCAGGATCAGTGTCGGCGCTATAGAACACGAGTGGAGGAGCGGACCGCAGGCTGTACTCACTTGAACATCATGCTGAACTCCTTCAGAGCCTCCTCCGTCACTCCTGTGGTGTTTCTGTAAACATCAGTCAGCAGCATCAGATCAAAATCCTGATTGTTTAGGAAATCCTGTCCCAACTATTCTGAAACAGCTCAAATAAAAACTATTTAATCTGACTGGGACAGAAGATCATTCATGTCCGAGTGTGATTTATCTTACAGCTGATCTGAACACCCACATACACATCGAAACCACAAACATCTGATTCATCACTATAGTAACAGCACCAAATCTGATCTCATACTGAAATAAACAGTGTGTGAGAGCTGTGTGCATAAATAAAGGTGTGTATGTGTATACATACACTATATACTGTATATATATATATAGTGGTGTGTGTGTGTGTGTGTGTACCTGGCTTGTATCTGCTGTTCCAGGTTGTGCTGCATCCTCATGCCCAGCTGGTCGAGCTGATCCCACTGCTGTGCCAGTCCCACCGTGCTGTGTTCAGTGTATTTATTATCCAGGATCAGCGCCTCCTCCATCGCTGCTCCCAGATCCTCGATCTTCTTCAGCTGGCTGCGCATGGCTCGGATCTCCTGGTGCTTCCTCTGCACACACACACACACACACACACACACGACGCTTACACTCCTGCCCGGCGTCCCGTCTCACACACCGCAGCTGAGCACAGAACATCTCTCACTCACCTTCGTGGCCTCCAGCTGAGACTCCAGAGTCCCAGACTCCTCCACCATGCAGGACCTGTTCAGAGAAGCAGCATGAGTACACCAGCACACACACACACACACACACCACCACACACACACACACACACCACCAGCCACGCCTACAGACACCTACAGCATCGCATGAGCGTACGCTAACTTCCTGTCTGCTCGCTGTAGGTTCAGCACTAGCATGTATATCTCAGCGTGATTCATGCTGGGCTCAGAAACTGCTCTCATCTCCAACAACATCAATTTGGAAATATTTTCATGTTAGTTCCACATTTTCTGGACTGTAAGGCTGAGCGCACTGTTCTGAGTTCACACTGCAATACACAGCGTGGTCCTGCTGGCGGCGCCACTGAGCTCTGAACTGGAAAACGCTCCACAGTGGCGTGGCTTCATCAACCTTTAGTACTGCAGTCCAATCTTATTAAAGAGCTACGAAGATACACCAGTGATCGGTAACCCAGAGCTCTACTCACTGTGGTACCAGTGTACCACTGATAATGGGCACCATGTGGTGGTGATGTAGAACAGGGGAATTTAACACTATTTTGGTTTCCTTGACAAAAATGTAATAACAGAATCATGTGTGCAGAACAAAGCTTGCTAGAAGGAACACATCCTGTGGGAACGTGATGTTCTGGACCACCGACTTGCTGTACCATATTTGCTGATGTTGGTACACTTTGTTAAGCATTAGCATGAGCTCTAGTACTGCTGTAAATCACGAGGGCAGGAGGTCGATGTAGATCTGAGGAGTCTGAGCAGGGAGATCGACCGATTGTACCCGACTCTCCAGCACCTCCAAAACCAGAACCATAAACATCTGTAAACATCTAGCAAGTGACACTGGTCTTATAGTCCAGAAAATACAGTAAACAGGCCAAGATCTGATCAGAAAAGATCAGAGCAGAGAAGATCAGATCAAAGAGGATCAGAGAGGATCAGAGAAGATCAGAGCAGAGTAGATCAAAGCAGAGCAGAGAAGATCAGATTCGAGAAGATCAGATTCGAGAAGATCAGAGCAGAACAAGATCAGATCAGAGAAGATCAAAGCAGATCAGAGAAGATCAGATTACAGAAGATTAGAGAAGATCAAAGCTGAGCAGAAGAGATCAAAGCAGAGAAGAGAAGATCAGAGAAGATCAGATAGAAGCAGAGAAGATCAAAGCAGATCAGAGAAGATCAGACAGCAGCAGAGATCAAAGCAGATCAGAGAAGATCAGACAGAAGCAGAGAAGATCAAAGCAGATCAGAGAAGATCAGACAGAAGCAGAGAAGATCAAAGCAGATCAGAGAAGATCAAACAGAAGATCAGAGAAGATCAAACAGAAGATCAAAGAAGATTAAAGCAGATCAGAGAAGATCAGATCAGACCAGAGAAGATCAGACTACACTTGATGATGATGATGATGTTGCAGTTTCCAGCCCTGAATCCTGAAGCACACGATTCAGAACGGCTTCAGCACTCCAGATCGAAGCTTCCTGAACGGTAGCCAGGCGTGCTCAGGATTAGGAAAGCGTGAGGGTGGAGCCCTGCGTCACTCCCGGCGGCGTTACGGTGAGAGGTTAGTACCGGAGCGCACTCGCAGAGCCCGGGCGCGTGAGGGGATTAAAACCCAAAACCATGTGGGGGTGAGGAGGTGAGAGAGAGAGCACACGAGATCAAACAGCATCAGGAGAATAATGGAGAGGAAACCTTCCGGAAAGATCGTCATCGACCTCGTACTGATACACCCGGATTACCCGGCGATACGCTATGCTAGGCGGGGCGGGGCAGGGCGGGGCGGGGCGGGGCCGAGGTGCAGGAGCAGGAGGGATGAATGGAGAAATCATTCAATCAAAGGAAACAAAATACAGAGTAAATCAAGAGATTAAACACCATTACAGCACCTAAACCTTCATATATACACACACACACACACACACACACACACACACACACACACACACACACACACATGTACAGTATATATGATATCATTACTACACACACACACACACACACACACACACACGAACACACACACGTACAGTATATATGATATCATTACTACACACACACACACACATAGTATATATGATCATATCATTACCACACACACACACACACACACATGTACAGATGTACAGTATATATGATATCATTACTACACACACACACACACACACACACACACACACACACACACACACACACACACACACACACACACATACACACACTGAGAGGAATAAAAGGTGATATTAACCCATCCAGCAGGTATGTCCTGATTAGAAAAGTGATTCCAAGCATCGGGAGAGGCGGCGAGAGAGGAGGAGAAAACAGAGAGACGGTTAAACATCGAGCCCCAGATCAGGAGCAGGTAAACACACGTGCACGTACAGAACACCAGCGCGGGAACACATCAAAGCTTTTCCCCAAAAACACCACACACACCAGCTCGGCAAGCACCAGAACTCGGACCTGGACCAGCGTTTTCATTCTGACCTCCACCCGCCACAGCCGGGGCCTCGAACCCTGAACCCAGCGAGTCCCCGACGCCTTCCTCCAGAGGTTAAGCCTGGGTGGAGAAGACTGGCGGCGCTGGGTTCAGGGCGGCACCGGGTTCAGGGCGGCGCCCGTCTTCTCCACCCAGGCTTAACCTCTGGAGGAAGGCGTCGGGGACTCGCTGGGTTCGGAATCAAGTGAAGGACGGAGAATACCACGCCATCGGTGCCTCCCTAGGATTAGTGGCTCCCTAATTTAGTCATATCCAATTCCAGATTACGAATCCGCCGCCGCTTGCTCGACCCTCGATTTGATCGAGCGCACGCGTCCGACCTGTGGGCACTTCTAGTCACCCGACAGCGTTGGGTTCCTACGCAGAGAGCCGTATCGCGTACGGAGAGCCGCGCTCCATGCTGTCCGTCCTTCTCCCGCTCAAACACATCTAACACCAGATCGGTGGCCTTGCTCAAGGGCCCAACAGTGGGACTTGAACCGTCGACCTTTCGATTACTAGTCCAGTACCTTAACCGAACTACTACTCTGCAATTAGGACTAGTTTTTCAGGCGGAGGAACACAGAATACAGTTGGTCGTGCCTGAGGGAGAGAAGGCTGGCAGGATGCGGGCTCCCCGTCTTCTCCACCCAGGCTTCGGGGACACGCCGTGTGGCCTTCCCTTCCTCGAATACATGCGCACAGAGAGCCGTATCGCGTACGGAGAGCCGCGCTATGCTCCATGTGACTCGCGCAACTGTGTTCGTGTGGACACCTGGCAAGATTGCCGGCCTTGCTCGAGGGTCCAACAGTGGCAAACTAGCCGTGGTGGGGCTTGAACCAGCGACCTTTCGATTACTAGTTCAGTACCTTAACCGCTAGGCTACGACAGCCCTACTATGAACTGCTAGACTGTAATTAGGACCTAGTTTTTGAGGCGGAGGAAGATCTGACAGGTGGGTGCTCGGCTGCAGGATACAGCTGGTCGTGCCTGAGGGAGAGAAGGCCGGCAGGACGCGGCATCAGACGTCAGGTTTGAAGACGCGGTAGAATTTATTTGATTCCTTTATGAAGGACACGTGGAGAACATGCAAAACACTGGGAACCCGGGCCGGCCCCGGCGCGCCCTGCCGTACCTGGTCTCCTGCAGCCACTGGTGGAAGGCGTTGGCGTGCTGAGCGAACTCCTGACGTAGCTTGTCGTTCTCCTCCTGCCTCCTCTGCTCCTTCTGCAGCTCCAGCTCGCGCTCCTGCGAGAACCCACAGCACAGGGATCACTCGGGGGTGGGGCGGGGCGCGGGACACAGGAGGGAGACGGATATATCCAAGTACCAACTCCTCTCGCGGCAATACCAACACTCACGCCGCTAACTTATGATACGGTATTTATTAGGTTCAGATAACCTGCAGAGATCCTGCATGAGCTTCACCTACCATACAGATGAATACAGTTGGTATACAATTACTGACTGTAGCCTATTTGTACTAGACGCTCTGTACCCTATCCATCAATGACCCCAATATTACTGTATTATTATTATTAAGCGCTGGACCATTCTTGGCTCCTGGCTTGCAATAACACTAACACAATAGTGTGTGTGTTGATCTGAGTATAGCAGGTGCAGCAGTGTTGTTGGGATTTTAAACATCACATTATGATCACATTACTTTTATCCAAGGCGACTTACAGTACCGTGACAGTATACAGTCTGAGCAATTGAGGGTTAAGGGCCTTGCTCGAGGGCCCAACAGTGGCAACCTGGCAGTAGCGGGGTTCGAACCCCCGACCTTCTGATTACTAGTCCGGTACCTAAACCGCTAAGCTAGAACTGCCACTGATCAATTTTCCCGCTTTCTTCTCCCACTGAAGTCATATCCAGTTCCCAAATTGTGACCCCCGATGCTGACCAAGGAGAGACGCAGACTACCACGTCCCATGTGCAGTCACGGGTCACTTCTTTTCACCTGCCAGTGACAGACTATGGCACATATAGTGACGCTATAATGCACCAACCAGCAGAGGTCGCAGTTCTGCAGCAGAAATGAAACTTGCGCCCTCTCCAACCCAACCTAACCTTGGGCACGGCCAATGGTGCCCGTTAGACGCCAGCCTGAACGACAGAGATGAAGCTCAGACACCTTCCATCAACCTCTCACACATTAACCCCCCACAGTTTACCTTGATGATCTTCTGCAGGTTCCTCCAGGTCTCCTCCAGAGCCTCCATGGTGAACCAGGTGTACGGGTTGGACACCACCTGGTAGCTCTTGATCTGGCGGTCCAGCTCGGCCAGCTGGCTGAAGTCGGCCTCGGCGGAGCTGAGCGAGGAGCGGAAGGCGTCGTGGGCCTCGCGCAGAGCCCGGATCTCCTCCAGAGAGTTGCACCGCACCGGGTCCGTCAGATCCTCCTCGGCGTTCTCGAACCAGCTGTTGAAGGCCGACGCCTTCTTGGCGAAGGTCAGGAACAGATCCTCCACCTGCAGGGGGCGCCGACAGGGGCAGAAGGTCAGAGTCAGAACATCTATCACACAACGACTTCCACCATCATCACCGTACATGGTCTTGGTGCCGCCCCGTGTGGGGACACCAGAGTTTCTCGACCAGACCGAACACCTTCGGGATGAATTCGAATGCTGACTGTATTAACCACACACACGGTTCTGGTTCCTCACACAGATCTTCGTACCTTTCTGAAGTGCTCCTGGGCCTCCAGCAGCTTCTTCTTGCGGGCGGCCGAGTTGGAGAGCAGCTGGTTCCAGCGTTTCATCAGGGTGGCGTGACGCGCCTCGATGGCTTTGGACTGGACGTGCTTGGCTGCCAGGAGCTGGTCCTTCAGCGCCGTGATGTTGGAGATGCCCTCCTGCTGGAAGGCCTGGAGTCCGGCGTCAAACGTTTCCTACAGACAGGCGGGAGAGGCCGTCAGAGAACATCACAAACATCTGATAACGACCTGCTGTAGATCAGACCGATCATCCAGGCTCATGAAGATCAGACCTGGTCTCCATAACCCTACGACCTCTCGATGAGTTGTCTCTGTTGAGGACCACCCAGAGGAATCTCAAAATCATGCTAGGTTATGCCATCTCCACCCTTCCCTCACGCTCCCTGTCCATCCCGACTAGTTGCACGACACCTGCTTGCTCCGATGAGTGCGGCGCGGCCGGCCGCATCTTTACACCGTCTAGCGGCAGATTCTTACAGAAGGACCACCGTACAACCTCCTTTTCCTCAGACACAGGCAGGCTGGTAGCACCACAGACATTGTGCCAGCGGATTAAATCGCCGTGCCACCCGGTGCTATTCAGAGAACTGACCCACATTTGCACCAGGTCTAGGTTGAACCACCATCAATAGGGGGCGCTGCACAACACACGATGTCACAACTTGTTTATTATTTTTCATTCATTCATTTTCTTAACTGCTTATCCAATCAGGGTCGGGGGGGGGGGGGGGGGGGGGGGGGGGTGCTGGAGCCTATCCCAGCTTTTCAATGGGTGCAAAGCACACAGTGACAACCTGGAGGGGGCGCCAGTCCGTCACACACACACACACTCATACACACACACATTCACCTATAGGGCAATTCAGTGTCTCCAATTAACCTGACTGCACGTCTTTGTACTGTGGGAGGAAACCCACGCGGACACGGGGAGAACATGCAAACTCCACACAGAAAGGACCCTGACCGCCCCGCCTGGGGATCGAACCCAGGACCTTCTTGCTGTGAGGCGACAGTGCTACCCACCGAGCCACCGTACCGCCCTTGTTTATAATTTTTAGATCAGTAATCAGAACCCAGGTCCAACTCGTCCCCTCTTCGTACCTGTTTGGTGAGCAGCGTCTGCACCGAGGACAGATCACGTCCATAATCGTCCGTCTTCAGGCTGTTCTCCTTCTCACCTAATGATCACACACACACACCCGTGTTAGCATTCAGTCCCAAAACAGCACGACCCGCCCCCCCACAGACACCCCGAGAGATCTCACCGATCCAGGACTCCACCACGTCGGCCTTCCAGTTGAACTGCAGGAACGCCGAGTTCTCGTCCAGCTTGGCTTTCCTCTGAGCGGCGGCTCGCTCCAGCTCCGCCACCTTCCCGCGCAGAGCCTTCATCTTAGCCGTGATGTTCTCCACGTGGTGGTTCTCCTGCACGAGCAGAACAACCAAACGTCAGAGCCTAACCTCAAACAAACCTGAACACGAACGGGGTCAGGGTCTCGGCGGGTACGGCACCTTCCCGACGAGCTCGTCTCCGTTGGCGCACACGTCGTTCACTCGGTCCCGGTGCACGGTGAAGTCCGTCTCGAACGCCTCGTGCTTCTTCAGCAGGCCCTGAAACCCAACCACAAGGTGGCGTGAGAGCCCCGCGGGGGTGGAGATGCAACGTTACGGTCCGCGTGATGTTTTGGGGTGACGTACCTGCACGGCCGCCAGCGTGTCACCGTAATCTTCACTTCCAACCAGGTTCAGCTTCTCGTTGATCCACGCTTCCTCTTCCTCCACGTTCGCCACAAACTGCTGGTACTCCAGCGACTCTTCCAGCCTCTGCCCCCTGCAGGCACACACACATAAACAAACAAGCTGCTTTTCATCCTGGAACCTCTGTGCCTCGGTGTACAAAACCAGCTCTATTTCATTTCAACTGTGTGTATGGATGAGCACGCTATACTCTGTGTGTTCCTCCACCGCTTGTGCTGACACGTGAACGGACAACAGGGGTCACTGTTGCAGCTTTAAAATGACACCCCCCCCCCCCAGTCTAGACACAGGCGCATTTCCCATCATCCTACACTCCAGAGAAGAGAAGAGGGCGTGTCTAAACTCTCAGCTCCCTTTAAAATGCTCCAACTGAGGCTCTTAATTCTGAGTGACGATCTGACCGAATAACGAGGGAGCGTCAGACGCCTCCTCAGCGCTGAAGATCAATCCCAGCATTCAGCGCGGCACCACTTTTCTCGGACAAATGTGAATGTGGAGCAACCAACACCCCTTTTCCACCCAAAAAACCCTGGTTCTTGAACCGGTTCTGTTCGGGTTTCTCTGAACCTTGGTGTTCTGTAGAGAACCGACGCGCGTTTCCACCAGTTTTTGAGAACCAGGCAGCGTCATCAGCGGTGGGCGTTACTTACTAAGAGTTAAGAGCAGTAATAACATGGTGGAGTGTGTGGATTATGTGCGAGCGTTTGTGCTGCTGTTACAGATGTTTGTTTTTATGTAAAAAGCAGCGATCTAACTATCGGTGATGAGAAGACGTGACGTGTTTGTCTCAGTTGTTGTTTTCTTTAGTTCATTAACGTTAGTTCATTTGCGCTTCGCTTTCACCGCGACTCTCGGCACAAATAACCGATTTGCTCAGCGCTCGACTCGAGAGATAAAACATCATTAAAGTTCCACAACACGAACAAACATCTGTGTGAAATAAACATCAGATCCAGTCTAACAGCTCCACGTGTATCTGTGTGTAACTGGATTTACTTCACGTGTGTTTATGCAGCTCGGGGAGATGAAAAAGCTTCAGGCTTTATTTATCACGTTAAGCGTGTTTCGTTCTGTCCGGGTCACTTTTATCTCGTAATATCTCACAGTTCATCTTTTTAAAGGCGCTTTGAAAATATCAACGACAAACTGGAGCAAAATGTGATCAGGTGAAGTTTAAAAGATAAAAATGCAGCATTAAGCGCAACATGACACGCTCACCAATCCCCCACGTCACGGTTCGGGCTGAATAACCCAGTATTCTGTGGTGCCAGATTGGCCCGCTAGTTCTCTGTCTGGAACCTCTTTTTTCCGGTGGAAACACGCGGAACCGGTTCAAAGTCAAGTTGCCGCGTCGGTGGATAAGTGTTCCTTCTACATGTAAATAAATTCTGGTCGATGTGTAATCTGTATCAAGGTGTAATTATACCAGTGTGGGTTTATTTGTAAATTGGGGCGTCGGAGACAGTTGAAGCGTTTCCGGTACACGGAGGGAGACGTTAGCCGGCGTGCTATCGGGTTTGAATGTCCTGAGGCTAACTGCGTTGGCTTAGTAAGCTAAAACTGTGCTAACGCAGAAAGTAGAGTGTCTAAATAATCTGATTATGAGCTCCAGGTCTGATTAGAATCCTCTCTATTTAGGGAGCTGATCAGGATTTGAGACGGACCCCCACATGGGCACGCTGGCACTCACCTGGCAGCGGCCAAATCCTTCAGCTCCTTCCAGTGCTCGACAAACTGTGCCAGCCTCTGCTGGATCTCCTCCTGCCCGATGGTGTTATCGTCGGACAGCTTCTTCCCCGTGTCGAGCACAGACTGGAACAGGGAGAGAGAGAGAGCGAGAGAGAGAGAGAGAGAGAGAGAGAGAGAATCCACGTCAGGATTTACCCGCCCAAAACCAAACGGGTTCCTAAACCAGGCTCCGAAACGACGCCCCTCACCTGAATGGCGGGCTCATGGGCGCCGAGCTCGGCCTCCAGTCTCTTGTGCTTCTTCCTCAGATTCTGTACTCCTGTCAAATCACGTCCATAATCCTCCGAACTCACCAACAACTTCTTCTCTCTGTCAGGATGAAGACAAACGCGTGGTTAGATACCACCAAACATCAAAGATCAAAGGAAACCTCCGAACACCAGGGCGTACTTGATCCACGACTCTTCATCATCCAGATCCCTGAAGAACTGGTGCAGGCGGTGCGACTCGTTCAGCTTGGCGCGCCGGCCCGCCGCCATGCTCTTGATCTTGGTGAAGCGCCCGTTGACGGCGTCGCGCTTGTCCTTGACCTGCGAGGTGTCGAAGGCGTTGCTGGTCATCAGGCTGTCGGCCTGGCCGTTCAGGTCCTTCAGACGGTCCTGGAAACAAGCGCAGGGTCACACAGTGAGAGTGATGTGAGGCACCACGAGAATGTGAACGTGAACTGGGGTGTGTTCGTGCCCCCCCCCGGCGCTCACCTCGTGGGCAGAGATATCGGCCTCCAGGAGCTGGTGCTTCTTCAGCAGGTTGTTGACGGACGCCAGATCTTTGCCGTAATCCTCCGACGCAAGAAGAGCTTCAACCTGAGAGACACGAGGAGGAGACGTGGAGGTGAGGTCTGGAGCCGAACAACATAAACACCTACACACTAATCAGCCAAAACATTAGGACCACCCTCATAAATCTGTGTGTGAGGGTCAGGGATCTGTTAGATGTTGATCTGATGGAGGTTCCTTGTAGTTAAACGCAGAAGATCTGATCAGCATAAAGACCTGAAAGACTGATCAGGACCAGACTGTTTGCAGGAGGTGTCACAGGCGGGCGTGGTCAGTCCTCACCCACAGTGGTCCAAGAAGGGACGAGCCAGAGGACATGAGGGCTGTGGTGTCTGGTCCAGACCAGCAGAAGATCTACTGTGTCTGTGTTCTCCACAAGATCTGACAGCACACAGCACTCCATTACTGTTTTACTACACTACCCACAATGCCGTTCACCCACCCTCTGATAGCCACACCCACTAATGTAACTGAACGCTACATTCTGGAGCGATTCGTTTTGTATCTGAAGACCCCTGGACCTTCTGAACGATGGTCTCAGCATCAGTGTCTCCATGGTTACGCACCTCAGAGAGCCAGAAGTCGAAGTCCTTGATGCCGGTGTTGAAGTTCTGCTGCTTGTTCGCTTCCTTCAGCTTCTGGCTCTTCTCAGCTGATTTATTCACCAGGAACTGCCACTGTTCATCCAGAGCTACCAACCGCAACTGCACAGGGGACACACACACACACACACACACACACACACACACACACACACACACACACACACACACACACAGAAACACACACAAACACAGACAGAAACACACTGGTGAGATCTTCATGTACTACTCACATATTAAAAAAATATAAAACTAAATGAGTTTCATTAAAATTACTTAGTAACGAATGAAATTGTATTTATAACTGGGTGGAACAAGAAGCCGGTGAGACTCTACACGGTCCGTGTACCTTTGGTTAGTCATTTTTTACCTTAAAAAACAAAAGTGGAATGGGCGAAACGGGGCGTTTCTGGTTTCAAGATCAAAAATCAAAAAACAAACAGAAATTGAAAAACAGTGTACTACTACTACTACTTATAATAATAAGATAATAATAAGATGCCTTTTTTGTCATTGCACAGTGTACAACGAAATTGAGTAGCAATCCGACGGTGCTTACACATACAATTGTTAAAAAGTAAAAAATAGAAGCAAAAAAATTATATATATATATATATAAATACACCATACACACACACACATGTATAAGAATCTTAAATATAAAGAATAAAGACTAAACTATAAAACACACAGCATTGAGGTAGTAGTGGGGTATTGCACATGCCCTGATTGGCTTAGGATATTGCACAGAATAAATTGCACCTAGGGTTAGGGTTATTGTTTCAACACTTGTGCTTGATTTACACTCTATACAGTCGACCCTTGAGTTACGAACGTTTACCATGTGAACATTTCGGGTTACGAACGATGTTTTTTAACTTAACGTACGAACAAACTTCGGATTACGAACAGAAACACGTGACGTCACGAACAAGTTGACTCCGAGCGCCTCTCTCTCTCTCTCTCTCTCTCTCTCTCTCTCTCTATATATATATATATATATATATATATATATATATATATATATATATATATATATATATATATATATATATATATATATATATATATATATATATATATATATATATATATATATATATATATATATATATATATATATATATATATATATATATATATATATATATATATATATATATATATATGGTGTTTTTCTGGTGTTTTCTTTATATTTTGTAAAATTCGATATTAAAATGTCCCCAAAGAATGTGCAGAGGAAGCGCAGTGGTGACAAAATGAAAAAACTAAACAAAATCACAATTTGTTGTTGTATAATTACTCCTGCCAGTAGGTGTCACTGTGTATCAGACAGAGGGGACAGTGAGCGAGAGAGAAGAAGGAATTCGGCTCAGTAAAGTATTCTTTCTTTCGTTCGTAAAATAAAGAAGGAAATAATAGAGAAATATGAGAGTTATTGTTGTTTCTGGTAAATATATTTTATATAAAAGAAGGAAATGTATTATGGTGTATGGTGCAGCACACGTACTGTACTGAAATGTGATGTGTGTTTATGTACAGTACTACTGTGTATTATTGTGTATTATTGTTTATTACAGTATTATCTATTCTATAATTTAAGATTTAAGGGAAATATACGTGTATTTATAACAAAAAGAGCATTTAAGACATTAGAGAGGTTAGGGGGGGGGTAAGGGGGGGTTGGGAGGTCTGGCACGGATTAATTCTGTTCACATTATTTCTTATGGGAAAAATAGGGTTAACTAACAAACATTTTGACTTAAGAACAGAACTTCAGAACCAATTACATTCATGCACACGTTTATTTTCGGTTGAACTGATAGAAAATGTTGATTTCGGAAAATTAAAATACGAGCCGTTTTTACATTTCTGCTTGTTTGTTATTTGATTTTTAATCTTGAAACGAGAAACAAATAACAGCCTGTTTTTCTATATCGTTTTTTGAAACGAAAAACAACCCGTTTCTTGTTTTTCAACTTAGGAGGTACATGGTACACGACACGAGGTACACGGACCGAACACACTAATCAATTTATTTATTCATTATCAATATTATTAAACAGATTTATTAATGAATAGATGAGAAGACGCTTCAGTTCTGGAGACGAAGGATGAAGCTCCTCAGATCCTCCACCTTTCACCCTCAGAACCAGAGGAAGTGGTACTCACCTTCACCGCATCCTCACTTCCTGCACAGGCGCCTCTCTGGATCAGAGCGTTTCCTGTATCGATCACGCCGCGGATGCGGTCGGCGTTAGCATGGAGCTCGGCTTCAAACGCCTGGTGCTTCTGGTGCTTACTCTGGAAACATGGAGACAGCAGCACGGTCAGGGTCACTGTGTGTGTGTGTGTGTGTGTGTGTGTGTGTGTGACTGGGTGGAACCACACCAGGACAGAATCAAAACTAGCATCACTGCAGCTACACAGGCAAGACGGACGACACCAAGAGGAGTGGAGGGACAACCATCCAGGATGAGATACACATCTGTGAGCAACTCAAAACTGTTGGGCTGCTTTGTATCATCAGAGCTTCAGACATCAGCGAATGAGACGGATTAATATATTTGTTCCCCAATTTAGTCGTGTCCAATTCCCCCCCTACTGCTGCAGACCTTCACTGGTGACCGAGGAGGGTCGTGACTAACACACGCCCCCTCCGACACGTGTGCAGTCCGACCGCTTCTTTTCACCTGCACCAGGGTTCATAGGAAGATCCGGAGAGTCGCGCACTGATCCCCATTATCCCCCGTCTCAGTGCAGCACCACACAGCACAGTATCACCTGCCAGTTGCAAGCACAGTTGCACTTGCATTAGCGACGAGGAACCCTGTTTCAGTCCTCGTCCCTCCCTCTACAGACACACAGCCAACACGTGTCTGTGCAGGCGTCCAGCCGGCTAATAGCAGCTCCAGATCTCAGCAATAGTGCGCTAGGGCACCATTCCTTGTAAAAACGTGAAAATTTGGGGGCACTTTTAAGGTTTAAACATCAGAACAGAGCGATAAGAAGCTCGTAAACACAGCCGTCATTCCACACTGTTAGCAACCCAGCGGATGAGCGGGAGAAGCTAAAACCTGCAGATATTTATTCTGTAGCGCAGAGCTTTTCAAACCTGAGTGGGTCACGAACCAAAAAAAAAAATGGGCCCGGTCAGACAGAAACACACACACACACACACACACACAGAGACAGAATCACACACACACTCAGAGACACACACATAAACTCACACACACAGAGACAAACTCACACACAGAGACAAACACACACACACACACAGAAACTCACACACACACACACACACACAGAGACAGAATCACACACACACTCAGAGACACACACATAAACTCACACACACACACAGAGACACACAAACAGAAACTCACACACACACAAACACACACACTCAGAGACACACACAAACTCACACACACACACACACTCAGAGACACACACAAACTCACACACACACACACACACACAGAGACAGAAACACACACACACAGAGAGACACACATAAACTCACACACACACACACACACACACACACACACACACACACACACAGACACACACATAAACTCACACACACACACACTCAGACACACACATAAACAAAAACTCACACACACAAAACATCAAAACAAGGGTCGCAGAAAAACCTGAAATGAGCTTGTACATTACGTTACATCTTGTAAACCACAGTGTGACCAGATTGGCACCAATTTCATGAATGAAGTAAATTTGGTTTTGTGTTTGGTTTAGATTTTTTGTTTGCCGGGGTCGCAGTAATAATCATGAACACAATGTGGCTCGCTTGAACGAAGGTTTGAAGAACTCTGCTGTAGCGGAAGCATGGAAAGCACCGGATCACTAAACAGCAGCAAAGCAAAGCAAAACAGCGTCCCCCCCCCCCCCATCCTAACACCCCCCCCCACCCCCCGGGTCAGAACCCTGAACAGTGTGGAACACGCGTGACACAAAACAGCCCAACTGTGACAAAACTGGTGAACAGAACGAACCCACACCCACAAATCACAAACAAAAACCAAACAAACAGGAAATGTAATGATATTGTTCAACCCAGAGACGCACCGACGGACTGAAAAGGACCAAATTAAATGAAATTAATCCATAATAAGTGGACGGTAGGACTGGGACACACACTGAGCTTTACTACACGTACACACACACACACACACACACACACACACACACGACTGGGGTTAGTTAGCGTACACACTGCTCCACTTACCAGCAGCTTGGACAGCTAAAAACACAACGAGAACACAGAGAGGGTCATACAGGAGCGTACAGCATTATTATTATTATTATAATTACTACTAATAAACAATAATGTTCGAAAGTATGTGGACACCTGACCAGCTGAAACAGCCTCCGCTCTTTTGGGAAGGCTGTCCAGAAGTTTTGACACTGTTTACTTTGGTAACACATCTTATCACATCTTAACGGACCTGTCAGAGTGCAGGGGCGTGATCAGGCCTTCCCTAAAGTGTTGCCACAACATTAGAAGCTTGTATTTGATTCCGAGTGCGGCTGACACAACTGAACTCAATGATTAGGGATTAGGAGGTGTCTACATACTTTTGGTCAGGCCTTAACACAGTTCAAGTCCTGGTGACCCGAGAGCTGGGAGATATAAGAACTGGGTTTCCCTCTAATTTAGTCATTTCCGGTTCCCCAACTGCACGAGGCTGGCCGAGAACATGTGTTGAGCAAGTGGACGGCGCTGGAGCTTTAGGACGTCCAGAGGAACACGCTATACTCTGTGTGTTCCTCTGATGGCTGCGCACACTCAACCTGGTGCGGTGACCGGACCGGACAGTAGGGGGCGCTGTTACGGGAACAATAATGTTAATCCCAGTCCGGTCTTCCCTCCCGCAGGGTGCCCGAGCGGACACTAGCACTCGGATCTGTGAGGACTGCAGGGCCGAACCCAGTCAGTCAGACTCAAGGGCCTTGCTCAGGGGCCAAAAGTGGCCACTTGGCAGCAGTAGGGCTTTAACCAGCGATCTTCTGATAAGTCCAGTACCAAAACAAAACTCGTAGGCTGGCCGCCGGACAGATCATTCATTGTATTTGGCTTTAAAGAGCACTGACCAATCAGAAGAGAGAGCACAGGGTGGGCGGGGTCATACCTGGATGTTGGTGGGGTCCTTGTAGGACTCGTCAGTGGCCGTCTGCAGCTTCTCGCTGATCCAGGCCTCGATCTCGTCCACGTCTCGGCTGAACTGCTGGAGGGTCTGAGACTCGCCCAGCTTGGAGCGCTTCTCGATCATCTGGGCCTTCAGGCGGCGCCACCTGGTGGTCGGGACACGGGTTTACGTTTAGATTCGTTCAGTTACTAAAACACTGGAAGTAAAAATCGGGTCAAAACTGATTTTTAGCGTTCTAGCAGATACACTATGAGGCCAAAAGTATTAGGACACCCGTGAGTTTGTAGGACGTCCCAATTCAAAAACAAAGTGTATTAGAATAGAGTGATCTTTTTAGGCTTCTCACAAGACTGTGGGAATTTGCGCCCGTTCAGTCAAACGCTGACAGTATTTGTATGGTTGGGCGCTGATTGATCAGTTGATGTTCCGATTCATCCCAAAGCTGTTGAGTGGGGCTGAGCAGGAAGCTTTTCTTCATGTCTTTATAGAGCTTGCTAATGCTGGAACAGGAAAGGGCCTTCCCTAAACCGTTGCTGCAACATAATTGCATATAATTCCCTTCATATGATGGATTTATTACACCTGTTAGTGACTGATGCGGCTGAAACACATGAATTAAATCATTTGAAGGGGCGTCCCGATACTTTTGTCCATGTAGCGTATCCTGAGAGGGGTCCCCTGCCCCCTGGTGGACACACTTCACGGGAAGAGCATTAGTAGGTTCTCCCCTGTTTTTTCCTCCCTGTATGTTTGATAATATTGTAACTCTGACTGAGAAGATTCGTCTCCACGTTCAATCCTGTTGCCCTTATTTATTCTGTGATGAATCACTAGACTGGGCTCAGTGTTCTGGTGCTTCAGCATGTTCTCCATGCTGCTATATTTCATGTTTGTACTAATTCTAGGTTAAAAATACTCATGTACACTCATCTTCCACTTAGAAACCTCGTACAAATGAAACAAAGCTGCCCGAGATTCGACCCAAACGCATTCCGAGTAGTTGAGTGTGTGTGTTACTGGAGTTTAGTTTGGAGAACCTCACCTGTCCAGGACCTCGTTGCGGCGGTTGAAGATGTCGGGTTTGGCGTAATGGTCGGCAGAAACGAGCTGATCGGCGAAGGACTGCAGGGCGGCGATCTTCTCCTCCTGTAAGGACAGTAGAGGGTGAATGAGTGCGGGTGTGAGCGCGGGCGAGTCGAACCCGGCGGGTGACGGGTACGCACCTGAACGTTGATGGCTTTATCGAAGTCTTCGTGCTTCTTGATCAGAGCCTCCACGCTGTCCAGAGAGTCGCCCTTATCGTCGGTGGCGAGGAACGCCTCTCGCGCCGCCATCCAGTTCTCAGCCTGCTCGCAGTCCCGGTTAAACAGCTGCAGGAAACACAAACACAGCGTTAACACACACACACACACACACACACACACGATACACTCCAGCGCCAACCCATACCCGCTCCACTTAGACTGGCACAACAGACCTGCAGTTCCAGGCACTGATCCAGCATCATCCGGCGCTGCACCCAGGCCTTCTCCAGGTCGGCGCGCTCGCGGTCCAGAGCCTCCAGCTTCTGCTGGATCTCGGGGCTGGCGTAGTGCCCGCGTGCCAGCAGCTGCTGTCCGAACTGCTCGAAGGCCTGGAAGGTGCCAGCGCGGGCATCGATCTCAGTCCGGTGCTCCTGTACAGAGAGAGAGAGAGAAGAATCAGGTCATGAAGAAGCCTCGTGATGAAGATCTGCATGATCAGGGTGAGGTGGTGATGGGATTAGAACCTGGTGCCTCTCCAGAAGAGCTTCGGCTCCGGTCACGTCCTTGGCCATCTCGTCGGACGACACCAGCCCGCGGATCCCATTAATCCAGGACATCAGATCCCTGCAGGAAAGAGAGGAACTCTTATAGACGCTCAGAACACAGCACACGACCCGCCATGCAACAAACAAGCCAGGGAAGGACCTCGCTTCGGGTGAAAGTGCTTCTGTGATGGATGATGAGGTTTATTTGGGTGTGTCACTATTACTGAAATCGTATCCCAGTTTGTTTGGAAGTTGGGGTCAGAGCGCAGGGTCAGGTATTGTCCGGCACCACCGGAGCAAACAGGGCTAGGGGCCTTGCTCAAGGGTCCAACAGTGACTGCATAGCACCACAGAACCATGAATCTTCCCAGTAGGCTCCCACTGTCCCATAAACCGCCATCTGTGATCGGCCACCCTCCGTGCAGGTGCGTAAACCGGCCAGCAGAGGCCGCACTTACACCGAAAAGAACCCACCACCTACAGACACACAGCCAATCGAGAGTCCGTGCAGGCGCCCGCCCGGCTGATAGCATCTCCGTATCCTCACCTGAAGTCACTGAGGAAGCGCTGCAGGTCGTGAGAGTTCCCCAGTTTGTCCTTGCGCTGGTCGGCGCGCCCCACCAGGCTGCTCCAGGCCGTGTTCAGCTCCGTGCATTTCTCCTGGATGTCGTCCACGGCCTCGGGATGGGACTGGATCAGACGCTCCGCCGTCTCGCCCAGGGAGTTCACCTGCCACGAGAGACGCCCGGACAGACGAGTGAGCGCCGGTCATCTTACCGTGCACTAGGTAGAGTCTATAACACCGTTATGCTATATTCTGTGTATCGAGTGTAGGGTATGGAATAAGGCCAAAAGTATGTGGACACCCAAGCATCAGGATGTGCTTTGTTCAGTCAAATAAAGCATAATCAAAGTCCCAATTCATCCCAAACCCCATATTTTAGTGGGGTTGAGGTCAGGGCTCTGTGCAGGCCCCTGGGTATCCATGCGCAGAACTCAAAATTCATACCAGGTCTTTAAAGTCCTTCTTTTGGGCACATGGGCACAGTCATACTGGCACAGGAAAAGGCCTTCCCCAAATGTTTATGTTTTAAAAACACAATATATTAAGTTTTGTGTCATCAAAGAGTCTGGCTAAACACCTCATAGAACAATAGGGTAATAGCACGTTGGCCCTCGGTAGTCTGATAGTGGTGACACCCATCCAGACTCGTGCCCAACCAGGACGGTGGCACCACTGAGACCTTCACCCAGTTCTGAGCAGTAAATGTTATAAGCTCGTTACAGCCTAAACGTAGAGGTGCGAACCTTATCCCCCAGAGCTGCCAGGTCTCTCTCGAAGCCCTCGTGTTTGCGCTGCAGGGCCTGAACGCTGGCCAGGTCGTGTCCGTAGTTATCGGTGTTCAGAGCCTGGTTCTTCTCCTCGATCCACTCTTTAGTCTCGTCAGCGTCCCTGTAAAACAGGTCACAGGGTCAGACTCCGGGTCAGAGCAGCGCCACACCTACACCCGGTCCATCCATGACGTGTTGGAGTAAAGCGGGCGTACCGGTGGAACCTCTGCACCTCGTGGGCGCTCCCCAGCATGTTGCTCCTGTCCTCAGCCAGCTGCTGCAGGGATCTCCAGCGGTTGTTCAGCTCCTGTAAACAGAACGTCAGCAGAAGGTTAGAACCTCGGAGAACGAGGTCGTCCACCATCAGAAGCGTGGGGTGCTGATCTAACATTCGAGCATGAAGCAGGATGAGGTTATGATGGAACACGGGGTGAGTGGACACACGACGAGCCATGAACCACAGACCTCCATATTAGAACCCTGGATTACTGACGGCTGAGGAGGGCCTCACACGGAGGAACACACTACTCTCTGTGTACTCCTCCACCGCACTTCTACCGGCCAGCAGGGGTCACTGTAGCAGAGGCAAGGAGGCGAGTCCCTACACGAGGACTTCCTTATACACGACCAACTGTGTAGTCCGGGTACCCGGCCAGGCCGAGAGCACCGTCTAGGTTCAAACTCCACTAACTAAATATCACTAGATTTAATAAAGGTAATTACATACGATTGGAATTTTTAAAGTAATTAAATACTACAATTAATAAATGTAATTAAATACAAACACATGTAGTAAAATTAATTAAATACAATTAAATGTAATAAAAGTAATTAAATACAGTTGTAATTAATAAAAGTAATTAAATACGGCTATAATTAATAAAAGTAATTAAATATGACTAAATTTAATATTGTAATTAAATACGACTAGATTTAATAAAAGATATTAAATACAAATAAATTTAATAAAAGTAATTAAGTACGATTAGATTTAATAAAGGTAATTAAATACGACTATTTAATAAAAGTAATTAAATACGGTTAAAATTAATTAAAGTAATTAAATACGACTAAATTTAATATAGTAATTAAGTACGACTAGATTTAATAAAAGTTATTAAACACAAATAAATTTTATAAAAGTAATTAAATACATCTATAATTTAAAAAGTAAGTAAATACAACTAAATTTAATATAGTAATTAAGTACGATTAGATTTAATAAAGGTAATTAAATACAACTTTATTTAATAAAAGTAATTAAATACGGTTAAAATTAATTAAAGTAATTAAATACGACTAAATTTAATATAGTAATTAAGTACGATTAGATTTAATAAAGGTAATTAAATACGACTATTTAATAAAAGTAATTAAATACGGTTAAAATTAATTAAAGTAATTAAATACGACTAAATTTAATATAGTAATTAAGTACGACTAGATTTAATAAAAGTTATTAAACACAAATAAATTTTATAAAAGTAATTAAATACATCTATAATTTAAAAAGTAAGTAAATACAACTAAATTTAATATAGTAATTAAGTACGATTAGATTTAATAAAGGTAATTAAATACAACTTTATTTAATAAAAGTAATTAAATACGGTTAAAATTAATTAAAGTAATTAAATACGACTAAATTTAATATAGTAATTAAGGACGGTTAGATTTATTAAAAGTAATTAAATACAGTTAAAATTAATAAAAGTGATTAAATACGACTAAATTTAATAAAGGTAATTAAATACGATTAGATTTAATAAAGGTAATTAAATACGACTTTATTTAATAAAAGTAATTAAATATGGTTAAAGTAATAAGACTAAATTTAATAAAGGTAATTAAATATCACTATTTAATAAAAGTAATTCACAATGACTAAATTTAATAAAGGTAATTAAATACGGTTAAAATTAATAAAAGTAATTAAATACGACTAAATTTAATATAGTAATTAAGTACGACTAGATTTAATAAAAGTAATTAAATACAAATAAATTTAATAAATGTAATTAAATACATCTATAATTAAAAAATATGACTAAATTTAATATAGTAATTAAGTACGACTATAATTAATAAAAATCATTAAATACGAGTAGAATTAATAAAGGTAATTAAATATAATTAGATTGGGAGGAAAATTTTAGTTGAATCGGATACGTTGACCACTGAAAGGTCCAGTTCTACCAGTCTGGATGACTTGTGAGCTGTGCTGGTTAACCAAACCAATGCAAGTCTACAGGACTAAACTCAGCCTGAGGAGTGCATGTCCTGCATATCCAGGGCTCTAATACAGATCCATATCAACACCATGGAGCAGATATGATTGTTTATTTATTTAAAAACACTTTAGGGTTACACACACACACAGGAAGAAAACTTAGCTAATAAAGAACGACACAGAACACAGAGAGGAAAGCGGAGTGTGTGTGTGAGGACACGACTGAAGCCCAGCACAGTGAGGACGAGGATGGATGGGAAGCTGCTGGATCTACGAGCTGATGGACAGGAGAACCCAGATCTTACCTTGATAGTGTTAAAGTTAGCCGTCGTTTGGACAGCCAAGCGAACAGACTAGTTAGATGATCAGGATAAAGGAGGAGACAGAAGAACCACAGCAGTCAGGAGAAACGTCACGGCTTTAGTGTTTCAGTTCATTCGTCAGTCACACACACACACACACACACACACACACACACACACACACACACACACACACACACACACACACACACACACACACACACACACACACACAGGTCTCACCTTCCACGGTGACGCCGACTTGGAGTCGTTTTCATCCTGTAAAACACGACAGGACGTTCAGCACCACATACTCACACCTGATTATATTTAATACAGAGAGTCTATGGAACAGTAAACTGATAGTCACCTTGCCCGGAGCAGAACCCAGAGCCTCTTGGTGCTAAAGAAAATGCAAAAATACAAAATAATCTTTATCTGATCAATATTAATCAACGTTACATTTTCTTTAGGTCTAATTTCCCCCACTTGACACATCGTCAACCTCTAACTCAGGGGTGTCTGAATGTATCTCACATTAAACACAATAAACATATCCACTTCCAACTGAAATCAGAGACACGATGTTTATCCATCCAGGGGGTTTAATGCTGGTGTATCATTAATGTTTTGTAATATGGGGTTTAAATAAACAGGGAGCATTTTACACTGGTTTATAGCGACACCCAGTATTCAAACTAGGATGGACTTTTTTTTCCCTGCTTAACCACTAAGACCGTCCAACCTGGCTCTGCTTCTGAACACACACGACACATGACTCGGGTGTGGTAGGGCGGCTCACCTGGGCCTGCACCATGGGAGCCTCCTCGGCCATCAGTCCTTCAGACTCCAGCTCCGACGCCACTTTGTTGATGTCCCTCAGACGAGACTCGTTAGCCTTCAGGTCCTGAATTAGAGCACAACACACAGGAGGGTTACAGGCCTGTTCCAAAAAATACTGAACACACAGCTGCATCTCGAACAGTAAGAGGAATCGCCTGGAGGAACGGTGTGTGTAATGAACCCATCATCTTTAACAGCACCCCCGTGGCCAAACGTACCTTCTGGAAATCATCGAACTTCTTCTGCAGGACCTCCACCTGCTCCAGGTCTGATCCCATCTCCTCGTTGGTCAGAGCGCCCTCCTTCTCGTTGATCCACTGCTGCAGCTCGTTGGCCTCGCGGAACAGCATGAACTTCTTGCAGCTCTTCTCCAGCATGTCCTTCCTCTTCTCTCCCAGCTCCAGCAGGGTTCCGAACCTACGGACGGAGAGAGGATCCAGGTCAGGAGAGGTATCATTTATTCTAATCTTCACCTCGGCTGTTCGTCTTCAGCCGGACTCATGATCAGCGACAAAAACCAGCAGGTACTGAAGCTCTCAGTAACAATGATGATGGAGAACCAGGGGTGAGAAAAATCCAGAGAAAGGTCACGTGAAGGCCCGGTCACTCTGGGTACTTAATCAAGAACTGAACGGACTTTGATGCCTACGATGTTTTAGCATTGCCAACTGGCACAAATGGATTTTTCCTAGGTCCAAAGGCAGAAGAGCTTTTCTGTCATCTCAGATTCATGAACCAATGAAAACTCTGGAGTTCTCCTGGTTCTTCCACTGCTGAGGATCCCAATTCCATCTGAGGCGGGTATATTCGGCTGCTCTTTCCCCTTTGACACATGCCCTCCTTCTTATTCACCCGTGTCTCAGTGGATTCACACACGAGGCTGTTTTGCGTACGATTTCTCCACAGGGTCCCTACACAGCGCCGAAGACCCCGCCCGATTTTCAGTCCCGTCATTCCCCACCCAGCAGACTAGCGGCTGATTCTGTCTGCTGCACCGCCTGCACTGTCGATCGTGGCCGCTAGGGGGCGCCCAGCCGACTTCGTTTGGAATTCCCAATGTGGAATGGCACCTACTGAAATCTTGGGTGACCTGGACTCGAGTCTCCAGAGTGACCGCGCCTTTATGTGTCTGATGATGTTTAGGCAGGGCGGAGATGTGACTTCTATCCTGGTACTGAATAGAAGAGATGAAGGTGAGTGGTGTTGCAGAGGGGAAGAAAAAATGGAAATGGAAGCTTCAGTCATGACAGAACCATGATAGAACCATGATAGAACCATGGCAGAACCATGACAGAACATCTACAGAAGCTTCAGCTACTACAAAGCAGATGGAAAAAATGAAGATTCGAAGGATTACAACATGATTTTCACATAACAGCACATAAACGGAGGTCCGGGGTGGTCCTACTCACAGTTCCTCCACCTGCTTCATGCGCACAGACACGCTGCACGCTTCCTTGGCGCCCGCAGCCCTGCCGCAGGGCAAACCGGGCACGCGCATGCAGGAGTTAGCAAAGAGAGAGAGAGAGAGAGAAGCAGAAGAGGAATGAAGGAAGTCTGAGAGAGAGTTAGCAGCACAGTGTAGCTGATCGTTACAGGAGAGGAAATACACCCCGCATGGGTTAAAGTATTGGGACACCACTTATTCCTATAATTTATACATCAATAACGTAAGAGAAAGGATTCCAACTTTAGGGAAGGCCCTTTGCTGTTCCAGCATGACTGCACCACCCACAGAGCAGCTTTAAAAGAAACTGGAACATCAGTATCCAGCCATACAAACAATGTTTTGTACTATTACATGGGCACAAATCCCCACAGACACACTTCAAAGTTGTGTGAGAAGCTTCTCCGAAGAGCGGCTGCTGTTCTAGCTGAAAAGACGAATACTTTTGGCCCTGTAGAGTCGATCAGGGCTGCGACAACTAGGGGAGCAATTATATATATATTTGTATAATTTTTATATAATCTTTATATTTTTATAATATTTTTATAATATTTTTATAATTTTTTAAATATTTTTATATTTTTTAATAATATTTTTATGTTTTTAATAATATTTTTATGTTTTTATAATGTTTTTTAATAATATTTTTATGTTTTTATAATGTTTTCATAATATTTTTGTAATATTTTTAAAATAATTTTTATAATGTTTTATAATGGTCAGGTGTCCGAATACTTTTGGCCCTGTAGAGTCGATCAGGGCTGCGACAACTAGGGGGGCAATTATATATATATATTTTTATAATTTTTATATAATCTTTATATTTTTATAATATTTTTAAATTTTTTTTTATATTTTTATAATTTTTTATAATATTTTTATAATGTTTTTTAATAATATTTTAATGTTTTTATAATGTTTATATAATATTTTTGTAATATTTTTATAATTTTAAAAAAAATAATTTTTATAATGGTCAGGTGTCCGAATACTTTTGGCCCTGTAGAGTCGTTTAGGGCTGCGACAACTAATCTGTCAATTAATGTAACGAGTTTCACTGTCTATCATCAATCATAACTAATGAAATAAACTGGGTCAAAGGTTCATCAGAGAATTTAAGATGCAGTACAGTTAGAAAAAACACGATAAGATCATAAATAGAGCACACAGCAGGTCTGAGGGTCTCTTACTGATTATCGATCTGCTCCTGGCGCAGACCGATGCTGCCCTGCTCGTCCAGCAGGTTCTCCCGGGACGAGGACTGGGTCGGGTCCAGTTTCTTCACGTAGGCGGCGGGGACGAAGCCCTGCCTGTCGTTCACCTCCACCTTCCACCAGTCCTGAGGAGAAGAGAGAGGGACGTCAGCGGTCCACGAGCCGATCGCGCCCACGGTCCACCCCTACAATCATCTCAACACTACACATATCAGGATCAGTTCAAGTGTACAGACACTAGATGGCAGTAAAGTCGCAGCTTTCAGCTGGACAGTAAACTGATGAATGTACCTAAAGGATTGTTTACAGTCTGGAATGGAGTACCCATACCCACTACAGCAGTGCCAACAGCTCCCCCTTGTGGAGAAACTTTAAGCATTTGCAAGTCTAAGATGCCACGTCTGCTGTTTAGTGTGGGTGTGGGATCTACTATATACCTTCCTGGATTGGTTCTACCTTGTTGGTGCTGTTGAGCAGGGTGAGGATGTCTCCTTTCTTCATGGTGACCTCGCGTGGACTCTTCTCCTGGTAGTCGTACAGAGCCAGGACCAGCTCTTTCCCGGTCTCGTCGTCGGTCGGGGTCACTTGTTGCTGCGGGGCAGAACAGAGCAGAGCGTGTGAGCAGTGGTATGGATCCAGCATGTGGAGGGGTTACAGGGAAGGAAGAAGGTGGTGGACTCACCCTGCAGGCCTGAGCCTGCTCCTTCAGGGCCTGGATGCTGCTGCCGTAGGCGCTCAGGTCGGACATCAGAGCCTCGTGCTTCTTCAGCAGAGCCTGGGGAGGAGGGGAGGGGGGGGGGGGGGGCGAATATAGTTTCAGATCCTCAAAATACAGAATGCATAATGATATACATCATTTATATCACCCACGATGAAAAAGTAATTGCACCCCCCCATGTTAATAACTGATTGTGCCACATTTAGAAGCAACAACTGCAACCAAACTCTGAGGACAGGAGTTTATCTTTCACTGTCCAGCCACTGGGCAGTATTTGTATATTTGTATGTTTTTATAATATTTTATAATATTTTTATGTTTTTATAGTATTTTTATTATATTTGTATATTTTTATAATAATTTTATAATACTGTTTTATAATTTTTTTATGTTTTTATAATAATTTTATAATGTTATTAAAATATTTAGATAATTTTTTAATAATGTATTTATAATGTTTTTATATTTTTATAATTTTTTATTATGTTTTTATAATATCTTTATAATTTTCTTAGGTTTTTATAATGTTTTTATAATTTTTTAAAATATTTTTATATTTTTTATGTTTTTATAACCTTTTACAGTTTGTGACTGTTAATATTGATAATGTCTATACTGTTATACACTGTATTGTTCATTTGTCTATTTTTTGTACCTTACTAAGGATTATCTTTATCTTATATATATATCGTACATGATGCCATCTGAAATGATCATGTGACTGTACCACACTACCACACCTACTCTACCCGGGCCGGTACGCAGCGGTACGATATGACTAAATTGTTGTTCGTTTTCACTCGAGTTGTCTTCGTCTCGGAGACGTACGCAAAAATATAAATCAGGAAGAGGGGGGGGGGGGGGGGGGGGTGCCCACCTCAGCCGAGTCCTCGTCCTTGCCGTAGTCGGGGCTGCTGACGATGGGTTCCTTCTCCCTCATCCAGGATTCGGCCTCGTTGGCGTCGGCGAAGTATTGCTGAGCCTGCAGCGAGTCCTCCAGGTCCTGCCTGCGCTGGGTGGCTTTACCCTTCAGAGTCTCCCAGCGGCTGTTCAGCTCCGCCAGCTTAGCCTTCACATCCTCACCGGCAAAGTGACCTGCAGGAGAGAGAGAGAGAGAGAGAGAGAGAGAGAGAGAGAGAGATGTTTATGATCAGAAGGATGAATATGTGAGGGTAACAGGACTGAGGAACTAAAACATGGATTTTAACCACATTATTCTACTCTATTTACTCAATTTATCTACATTTCTGATGGAAAATAAAGATAAAAAATCGATGTGATCTGGAGTCACCAAACACTGCAGGATAAAAGCATTTCTGACTGATTTTACTCTTATATTTCATTCTAAAGTGTCGGGTTAGAGAGAGGGGGACGTGAACTAATACTATTATTCAGTGTTATAGGGGTTTTTTATGAAGGTTTTAAAATATAGATACTAAATTTGCAGGTAGATAAAGGTGCAGGAAACTTTGCTCAATTAAAAATGCACTATAAGGTTAATTATTATAAACATTTATACATATGAAGTCCTGGAGACGATTCAGCGGACCGGCCCTTATGGTGTCACTGTTGCAGCACCAAGCATGATGTAGCTAGGCGTGGTATAATGTGAGGAAGGAGACTAAATACCTTCTTCCACCATGGCCTCGCCCTTCTGCGTGACGGCCTTGATGCGAGGCTCGTGGCCGCCGATCTCCGCCTGCAGGGCCTGGTGCTTCTTCAGCAGGTTCTGCACGCCGATCAGATCTTTACCTACAAAACAAAAACACAGCCGCGCACTTTAGCCACGCCTAGCGACTCGCGTACCGATCTGGTAACCGTACCCGAGCGCCGGACAGACTGACCCCGGTTGGTGGAGGAAGCGATGGGCTCCTTCTCTCTGATCCAGGTCTCCTCGTCCTCCACGTCGCGGAACAGCTGCTGCAGCCGCAGGGAGTCGGACAGCTTCTGCTTGCGCGCGGCCATGGGTTCCTTCAGGGACTCGTAACGCGCCACCAGCGCCTCCTGCTTCTTACGGATGTTATCGGCGTCGAAGTGCCCGGCCTCCTGGAACTGCCGGGCCTGGATGGAGATGCCGTCGATGCGGTCCTGCGGACGGGGAAGGTGATGATCGGGTCAAGCTTCCCCGGGCGCCACACCCTCATCGTTACTGTTACGGACATTTCTCAGGTTCTCAGGGATGTAACCCACCTCGCCGACCCAACCGGGCCGATATCGCCACGCCCTTCTGCACCAAACGCTGACTAAACCTTCTGATTGTGACAGAAAAGCGCCGGTTCAAACCCCACTAATGCCAAGTCGGCACGGTTGTGCCCTTAAGCAGAGGCCTGAATTGTTCCCGGATGACAGCGACTGCCAATCTAGTCATATCCAATTCCCCAATCTTATTTCCCCTCTACTCCTGACCAAGGAGGGTCATAACTAACACACGCCCCCTTTTACACGTGCAGTACTGGCCGCTTCTTTTCTGGAGATCCGTATAGCGCACGGAGAGCCACGCACTGATCTCCATTATCCTTTGTATCTGTGCAGCGCCATCGATCAGCCAGCAGAGGGAGTAACTGCAGCAGTTATGAGGAATCCCTATGACCCTGCTTCTTTCGAACGAGCCAATCAGAGCTCGCATAGGCACCCGGCCAGTGTGCTAGCGTGTTTTACCCTGTGCTGACTGGCACACGCCCCCTATACTGTGTACTACACTGTGTCTGCACCCCAACCAGACAGTAGGAGGCGCCGTTGTAGCACGGGCGAATGCATCTGTAGGAAGCCCGGATGCCAGGGTGGCCGAGGACGGCCTGCAGCGGTTTACCTGGTGCGCAGCCACGTCGGCCTCCAGCAGAGCGTGCTTCTTCTGCAGGTTCTGAACGCTGGTCAGGTCTTTGCCGTAGTCGTCAGAAGCCAGGTGACCCTCCACCTCATAGAGCCAGAGCTCGATGTCCTCCACGTTACGGTTAAACTGCTGCTGCTGGTTGGCTTCACGCAGCTTAATACCTGAGGGACGCACACGGAACCCGACATCAAAGAGCTGGAACCCACCAGGGTGCAACGATTCACGATCCTAAATCCTTTCCCTTCCACGAGGACTGAGCTCATCATTGGTTACCTTTCAGCTCGGTGGCTTCCAGAAGCTTCTTCCACTGGGAGCTGACCTCGTCCATGCGCGTGGCCACCTCCCCGGAGGCGTAGTGCTTCCCGTCGACCAGCTCCTGCCCGGATTTCTGCAGGGCGTCGATGCGGCTCTGGTTGGCGGACAGCTCGGCCTCGAACGCCTGGTGCTTCTGGACTTTCCCCTGCAGGTTGGAGGGGTCCTGCGGGCGGAGTGTGTGTGTGTGTGTGTGTGTGTGTTATTTTATGTAAGACAGGAATTAAACATGCACTGTCCAGAGCAGCACTCGACCGCGCGTGATCACCTTGTAGGCCTCGTCGGTGGCCGTCTTCATCTTCTCGTTGATCCAGCTCTTGAGCTCGTCGGAGTCGCGGAAGAACTGCTGCAGGTGGAAGGAGTCCTCCAGGGCGGCGCGGCGCAACTGAGCGCGCTCGTGCAGAGCGTTACGCCTGCTCAGCAACTGGAACACGGAGAGAGAGAGAGAGTGTGAGGCCGGAGCTCAGAACCGTCGGACGCACCGGCGAGGAAGGTCGGGAACATTAAGGAAGAGCGTCGCTGGGGTACTTACAGCGTCTCTACGGCTGGCGACGTCCTCCTTGGCGTAGTGGTTGTTCTGGATCAGCTTGGTGGCGAATTCATCCAGGGCCTAAACACGCAGAATAAAGTCGTCATGTTGTGCCTCATAACGAAGTCCCTATCTAATCCACGGCGCAAATTAATCGTTTGCTGTAAAATTCTCAATTTCAGGTTTGTGTTTAACGATTTGACGTGTTTAACATGCCGCCTCACGTTTACTGCTTTACACTGTGTTCCAAATTATTATGCAAAAAGTGTTTAGGAGTGATAAGGTAAGAATTTTTTTGTTTGTCAGTTAAACTCATTGATGGTGATGTGTGTCAGGGCTCTTTATATCACTGAAAGCAATTGCAGACACCTGTGCTAATTAGTTTGGCAGGTGTGTCCAATTAAAGGCAAGACTACTTAAGAAGGCTGTCCCACATTATTAAGCAGCCTACATTTTCAGCCAAAATGGGAAAGAAAAAGGATGTGTCGGCTGCTGAGAAGCAACTAATTGTGGAGTGTTTAGGTCAAGGCATGACTACAATCAACATTGCCAAGACACTTCATCGTGATCATCGCACAATCAAGAAGTATGTAGCTGATTCAGAGCACACACGTGTGCGTGCTGATAAGGGAAGATTGAGGACTCTTTCCAACAGGCAATTACGTCAGGTTAAAAGAGCAGCTGCAAAAATGCCTCGTCATAGCAGCAGACAAGTTTTTGAAACTGCTGGTGCCTCCAACGTCCCCCGAACAACAAGATGCAGGGTCCTTCAGAGGTTTGCAGCTGTGCGTAAGCCATCCTGTCGACCTCCTCTATCCACTGCACACAAGCAGAAACGGCTCCAGTGGGCCAAACGATACACGAAGACTGACTTCAAAACTGTTTTGTTCACCGATGAGTGCCGTGCAACGCTAGATGGTCCAGATGGATGGAGTGGAGGATGGCTGGTTGATGGACACCCCATGCAAACGAGGCTACGGCGCCAACAAGGAGGAGGTGGAGTAATGTTTTGGGCTGGAATCATGGGGAGAGAGATTGCCTGAAGGGGTAAAGATGACCTCCATAATGTATGTGGAGTTTCTCAAACAGCACTTCCTGCCATGGTTCAAGAAGAAGAACCGTGCATTCCGCAGCAAGATCATTTTCATGCATGATAATGCACCGTCTCATGCTGCAAAGAACACATCTGCATCTCTGGCTGCTATGGGCATAAAAGGGGACAAACTTATGGTGTGGCCCCCATGCTCCCCTGACCTCAACCCCATTGAGAACCTCTGGAGCATCATCAAAAGGAGTGTCTATGATGGCGGGAGGCAGTTCACATCTAAGCAACAGCTCTGGGAGGGTATTCTGTCCTCATGCAAAACAATTGAAGCAGATACCATCCAAAACCTGACAAATTCAATGGACGAGAGAGTTCAGAAGCTCCTTTCGAACAAGGGGTCCTATGTGCAAATGTAACATCACCTAGAATAAAGTTTTGACTTGAAAACTGTTTGATTTCAGTTTGTAATAACCTGCTAATGCTTATAATTTCACAAATGACCATTTTTTTGTTCTTTATAAAAATGAAAAGGTTGAAAACTCTGCTGTGCATAATAATTTGGAACATGCATTTTGAGTGCATTTTGAGTGTTTTATTTTTAAAAAAATATACTGTTATCATTGGCAGTTTGTTCAAAAACCTTTCAATTGTACTCTAATAGTTGATGACTGGAAAATTACAATGACTGCAATTCATATAGGTAATTTTGGAAAATCTGAGAAAATATTATTTGCATAATAATTTGGAACACAGTGTATTTGTACTCACGGTGATCTTCTCCTCCTGGGCGCTGAGGGACTTCTCGAAGTCCTCGTGTTTCTTCAACAGAGCCTCCACACTGTCCAGAGAGTCGCCCAGGTCCTCGTTCAGCAGGAAGGCCTAGGAGAGGGAACAGAGGGTCCCGGTCAGGGTCACGTCTCATTCAGGGTGGCCTGAATAAAAAGGCGTGGCGAGGTCCGAACCTCCTGCTTGCTCATCCAGTTGTCCACCTGCTC
The DNA here is from genome assembly GCF_030014385.1 of Trichomycterus rosablanca. Classification (NCBI taxonomy): domain Eukaryota; kingdom Metazoa; phylum Chordata; class Actinopteri; order Siluriformes; family Trichomycteridae; genus Trichomycterus; species Trichomycterus rosablanca. The sequence goes on along the minus strand of NC_086003.1, from coordinate 30,381,991 downwards.
GGTGTCCCTGTAGAAGAGCTGCAGGTCCATGCACTGCTCGTACTGCTGCCTGCGCAGCTCCCACAGCTCCAGCAGAGACTCCTTCTCCTCCGCCAGGATACCCAGCTACACACACACACACACGTTTTCGTTCAGCTACGATATAAAGAAGCACTTAAGCGTGATAAATAAATGCCTTTGACACTCCTCCTACCTTCTCCTTGACCTCCTCGGAGGCGTAGTGACCGGTGTTCAGGAGGGCCTGACCCGCCTCAGCAGTGGATTTAAAGCTGTCCTCATGGGCATCGATCTCACCCTGCCAACACAAACCACAGCACCTCGTTCAGATCGAGCACAGATCGTCTCTCTCACCTGAAGACGGGAGGTAGATGTGAGCGGGGCGGCGTCCACACCTTGTGCTCCTGGTGCCGGTCGAGGAGAGCTTCGGCTCCGGCCACGTCGTTGGCCAGCTCGTCGGCGTTGATCAGAGCCTTCATCTCCGTCACCCAGCTGGTGAGGTCGCGGAAATCTGCGGTGAAGCGCTGCAACCTGCGGGGCAACCAATCGGCAACCAATCACCAACCAAACAGGAATTAGAAGTGCCACTTTGAACGCACACATAATAAAAACAATAAAATAGGTGCCTGGACGGGTACCCAAGTGGCACGGCTGGGTAATGCGCCAGGGTACCACCACAAAGACCTGTGCTTAAGTCTTAGTGATGGCACCAGCCTGCAGTGTTCATTGTGTGGAATGAAGATCCCACTGTACCAGGATCTGTTAGCTTTGGATGGTGGACTGAGCAGCTGGAACCACGACCACTGGCAGGCTGGGTGTGTCCAGCACAGGATCGATCATGCTATGCTCAAAGAGGACAAGCGGTGGAGGAGATGTGGCTGAACCTTTTGGTATATGTGAAGGTCTTTGGAAGCATTTGTTGATGTCCTAAACCTTGGCCCTCTGGGTTAGGATAGAAGGTGATGCCCTCCTACCACGCCTGGCACAGCGTGTCATAAAGTTAGCGATAACATAGCACACCCACTTATAGGGACGATATGATTGGTCTACTGACCTACGTTACGTTCCTTCTACCGACAGCAGAGGGCGACAGATTGAACCCATCACATTTTAAAGGATAATTCGGGAGCTTTGCGCACCTGTACGAGTCGTTGAGGTGGGCGTGGCGCTCGGCGGCCAGCGTGCGAATCTGCTCCCAGTTGGTGATGAGCTCGTCTCTCTTCAGCTGGATCTGAGAGGCGTTCTGGGGGTGAGTCTGCTGCAGCCGCTCCGCCTCGCCCCCCAGAGTGTTCACCTGAAAGACATCCAGAGCACACAGGTGAGCGCCGGCTCCGCCGAGACGCGCCGGCGGGGGTTTGGATCGGGACCGTCACTGACCTTGTCCTCCAGGGCGGCCAGGTCTCGCTCCAGCCCCTCGTGTTTGCGCAGGAGAGCCTGGACGCTGGCCAGGTCGCGTCCGAAATCGTCCGAGGCCATGAGCTGCTCCTTCTCCTTGATCCAGCTGATGGTTTCGTCCACGTCCCTGCAGAACAGAAACGGGTCACGCCGCGGTCACTCCACGAACAAGAGGGTGAAACCAAAGAACCGCTCTCATCTAGGGCCTTAATAATTGAATAATGTGACTCATTACTATAATATCCCTCATTACAACAGCGCCACCTGCTGACTAAGTAAGGTATCTGCACAAGTGGTGGAAAAATACAGAGAACACCTTGTGCAAGAAACAGATGGTGTACAAACCCCATTTCCAAAAAAAGTTGGGACGCTTAGTAAAAGGCAGTAAAAAGAAGAATCTGTGATGTTTTAATTCTCTTAAACATTTATTTAAATTTACCACAGTACCAAAACAGTTTTCCTGAATCTTTTCACCATATTATGTACGGTAGATGGTAAAAGACCTAAATTAATTGAACCCTTGCTCTGAGAAATGTTCTTTCTGAACTGATCGATTCTCTGATGAAGTTTGGAACACAGTGGTGAGCCGACTCACTGTGACATCAGTACAGACGTACCTGTTGAAGCGCTGCACCTCAGCAGCCCCGAACAGCTTCCCCTGCCTCTGCAGGGCCAGATCCTTCAGCCTCTGCCAGGCCGTGTTCACCTCCTCCTGCTTCTTCAGGATCTGCTCGCTCTCGGGGTGGTTCTCCTGGGTCAGCTTGGTGGCCGTCTGGTTCACCTCGTTCACGCGCTCCTCGTGGGCCGCCAGGTCCGTCTGGAACTCCTCGAACTTTTTCTGCAGGACCTGGACGTGCTCCAGGTCCTGGCCCAGCTCCTCTGAGGTGACGATGGCTTCCTGTGGGAGTGAGGAGTGTGAAGACATTTAAAAGCGTTTAACTGATGCTGTTAACCGTGACTGAATACTTTACAAGTAGTGAAGTGTGCTGCTCTCGCTCAAGGGTCCAACATGAGCAAACTGGCGGTGGTGGGGATTGAAACAGCAACCTACTGATTACTAATCCCGTACCTTAATCACTGAGCTACCACTGACCATATCTAATAAATCTGAGTAAATAATACCTGTCTGGGTTGGTATGCACAACACTCTCCATCCAATCATCCATCCAATCTCTCTAATCCAAGCATCCCTTTACCCATCCATCCAATCATCCATCTATCCATCCCTACATCCAATCCAATCATCCATCCAATCATCCATCCCTACATCCAATCATCCATCCATCCAATCCAATCATCCATCCAATCATCCATCCCTACATCCAATCATCCATCCCTACATCCAATCATCCATCCCTACATCCAATCATCCATCCCTACATCCAATCATCCATCCATCCAATCCAATCATCCATCCATCCATCCCTACATCCAATCATCCATCCATCCAATCCAATCATCCATCCATCCATCCATCCCTACATCCAATCATCCATCCATCCATCCCTACATCCAATCATCCATCCATCCAATCCAATCATCCATCCATCCATCCATCCCTACATCCAATCATCCATCCATCCAATCATCCATCCCTACATCCAATCATCCATCCATCCAATCATCCATCCATCCAATCATCCATCCCTACATCCAATCATCCATCCATCCAATCATCCATCCCTACATCCAATCATCCATCCAATCATCCATCCCTACATCCAATCATCCATCCATCCAATCCAATCATAAATCCAATCATCCATCCCTACATCCAATCATCCATCCATCCAATCATCCATCCCTACATCCATCCAATCCATCCCTACATCCAATCATCCATCCAATCATCCATCCCTACATCCATCCAATCATCCATCCCTACATCCAATCATCCATCCAATCATCCATACCTACATCCAATAATCCAATCATCCATCCATCCAATATCTCTAATCCAACCATCACTCTAATCCAATACAATCCATCCAATCATCCCTACATCCAATCCAACCATCCATTCATCCATCCAATCATCCATCCAATCGTCCATCCATCCATTTAATCCAATACACTTCTCTAATCCATCCAATCTAACCATTCTTCCATACATCCAATCCATCCAGTCCATCCATCTATTCAATTTCATTGAATTCTATCCATCTGTTTAATTCATTTGTCTTTAAACTTTGAGACTTTTGAAAGTTGCTTGGTCAGCAAAGAGGTGAAAACTAATACACCCTGGACCAAGTCAAACATCTCACTAGAAGCTTAAATAACACGATAAGAAGAGATTCACTGAGAAAAGAAAATTACTCTAGTAGGAATTGAAGGTAAAGGAGGAAGAGGACGGCAACAATTAGAGGAGCAATTAAGACGTCCATTAGGACAGGATGTTCTGGAGAGGAACTAAACATATTCTTATTTCAGTGTGTGTGCTGGTTCTGACCTTGTCGCTGATCCAGTCGAGCGTGTCCTCACACTCACGCAGGTACTGCACCATCTTCTGGGTCTGCAGCAGGCGCAGTCCTTTCTCCTTGGTCTTCAGCAGGAGCAGGTCCCACAGCCGGTGCAGCTCCTCCAGACGGGTCTGAGATCAACCAGGAGAAACCGATCAGGGCCGGACTTTAAAAACCACTTACGCCCTAAACTCTGGTTACTGCCTCAATCAAACGCTGGTGTCAGGCTTATTAAAGAGCTACGAAGCTACAACCACAGGTTCCATGATCAGGAAATGTGGGGCTGCTTTCTACAAACCCGCTCTAAGCAACTGAGGGTCAAGGGCCTTGCTCAAGGGCCCAAGTGGCAGTCTGGAAGTGGTGGGGCTGAACCAATAACCTCAACCACTAGGCTACAACTGCCCTACATCTGTCACACAAACACGAAATGAGTACAGCTTGTACACGAGCGCCCACTTGTGGAGGCTTTATGTTACATCTTGTAAACCACAGTGAGACCAGATTGCCACTGTTTTTATTAATTAAATGTATTTAGTTTTGAGTTTAATTTTAAGGACGCTGGTTTTGTTCACGTCTTTATAGAGCTTACTCATGCTGGAACAGGAAAGGTCCTTCCCTAAACTGTTTCTGCACAGTTAGAAGCATGTAATTGCTTTTACATCACTGATTTATTACACCTGTTAGTAACTGCTCAGGCTGAAACACATGGATTCAATCATTAAAAGGGGCGTCCCAATACTTTTGGCCGAATAGGTCAGACTGGGAGCCTAAATTGGGAACCGGACATGACTAGGCTGGGAGGAACAGGGTGAAAGTGATGTTATAAACGTGAAAAACACACAAACAAACACACACACAAACCAGTCCAGACCCAGAATGGAACACAGTGCTGGACAGGAAACTCCAAACGGTGCTGCATCCTAAATCACATACTAGCGTACTGGGCTGTACCGCCGCCGCCGCCGCCACCGGTACTCTTTAGCGGTGTGTATGTGGATCAGAGCAGCTCTCATGCACATGCACAAGTCTGATAACACAGCCTACAGTGCAAGACATCATGGAATTCACCTGAATAATCAGATCTGCCGATCGGATTATCAGCATGCAGGTGCGCTAACTCTCGCTACACACGTCAGCAGAAGATCAAAGAGAGATCAAAGAGTTCACGCCGATGCTAGGAGGAGTCACAGCACCACCACACCTACTTGGATGCAGGTTCCATAATTGACACTTTTAACGACGGGTCTCTGAGCTGTCCGGTACGGCGTGAAGGACTGAGCCCGGCGTTAGCATGGTTAGCATCGACAGGGTCAGACGTCAGAGCGTTAATCCCACACGCTAATCTGGGGAAGGTTTCCGCTAGGCTGCGGGCGGATCTGACTCTCTTACCCGGATGGTTTCGGAGGCGAAGTGGCTCTCGGTGATCATCAGGTTCCCGGTCTCGTCCAGTTTGATGATGGCGCCCGAGTTGGCCTGCACCTCCGCCTCGAACGCCTGGTGTTTCTGCAGCTTCCCCTGTGGGATTAGATCGGATACCGTTAACGAATGAAGAAATGGTCAAAAGTATGTGGACACCACTAACATGGAGTTGTTTCAAAGCACAAGTGACTCAATATTAACAGCCGTGAAAGACGAGCTCGTACAGAGGTGTCCACAAACTTTTGGCTATGGCGTGTACGTTTAAAACCGAAACATTCTGCTACGCTGGTCAGGGTCACAGTGGGTTTGGTTCCACCAGGAAACACTGAGCACAAAGCACACACCCAGGACAGAGCGCCAGTCCATCACAGCAGACGCCCGGCTGGCTGATAGCACCGCTACACTGGACCGTTCTCCCGAACCCGCCGGTTACCCTAAAACCCTGAATAACCGCACATGTTCCCATCCCAGTACGTCGTGTAGATGGTGCCAGGTTCAGACAGCCTCCACGCTCCAGGTCCTCTCCACACCCAACCCACCCACCTGCAGGTTGCTGGTGTCCTTCCAGTTCTCGTCGGAGGCGATCTGCAGCTTCTCCTGGATCCATTTCTCCAGCTCGTCTGCGTCCCGTCTGAAGAACTGGAAGCGGTAGGAATCCTCCAGCTTCTGCCGCCGCACGCCCGACAGCTCCTTGAAGCGGTGGTAACGGTCCAGGACCTGCTGACGGCGCTCCTGGATGTCGTCGGCCGTCTCTAGGACTTTCGCACCGGTGGTATCCATTCTCTACAATACAGAGAGAGAGAGAGAGAGAGAGAGAGAGATTAAACATCTACGTCTGAACGTCAGGAACACCGGAACATGGAGAGCACGACTGTAGCACCAGTCCACACCCAAGATTAAAACAGTTCTGATTTTCTACAGTAGCAGCAGCACTGAGATGAACCAGGACCAGATAAAGAACTACGGTGTCTGTGCAGGTTGAAAGGCGTGGTTACGTAATAATTATAATAATAATATAAAAGTAATACATATATTAATAACAAAAAATAATAATAATACCATCACAACATCAATAATAATTATAATAAAAAATAATACAAATATCAATAATAAATGATAATAGTAATAATAAAGTAATAGTAATGCATATAATAATTAATAATAATAATAATAATAATACGTCAACAACAACAATAATAATAATAATAACAATTATAATAAAAAATAATATATATAGTAATAATAGTTATTATTATAATAAATAACAATACATAATAAAAATAAATAAAAGTAATAATAATTATAATAATAATAAACAACAACAATAATTATAATAAATAATAATAATAATAAATAATAATAATTATAATAAAAAATAATACAAATATCAAAAATAAATGATAATAGTAATAACAATAATAATAATAATAAAATAATAGTAATGCATATAATAATAATAATACAATGACAACATCAACAACAATAATAATAATAAATAATAATAACAATTATAATAAATAATATAGTAACAGTAATAATTACAATTATTATAATAATAAATAATAATACATAATAAAAATAAATAGAAGTAATAATATAATAATAATAATAATAAACAACAACAATAATTATAATAAATAATAATAATAATAAATAATAATTATTATAAAAAATAACAACAAATAATAATAATAATAATAAACAACAAGAATAATTATAATAATAAACAACAATAAATATATAATGAAACATAATAATAGATAACAAAACATACTGATAATAATAAATAATAATAATAATTAATAATTATTATTATTTGACTAATAATAACAACAATAATAGTAATTTTATTGGAACGCCATTATTTATCATACATAATTCTACACGTGTACCATATGATGAATTTCTTTATGTATCCCAGTGGTTTAAAAGCTGGGGTCAGAGCGCAGGTTCGCGAGTGTTAAGGGCCTTGCTCGAGGGCCCAACAGTGGCTGCATGGCTGAGCCAGGGTTCGAACCCTGGACCTCGTTAGCCCAAAGCTCTACCCACAAGGACATGGTTTTTCAAACCCTGGGTAGTGACCCACCATGGGTCGCAGAGAAAAACTATAATAATGAAATGAACTTGTACGTGAACGCCCCCTTGTGGAGGCTTTATGTTACATCAGTGAAACCAGAATGTACAGAGAGAGTAAGATGCATTGTTTGTGTAAAATATGGACATATTGTGGATAGTTTGAAAAACCCTGGTCTAGGATATTACGGTCCCACTGCTGCTCTTCATGTGAATAAGGGATTTGATGGTTTAATAGCACATCAGTACCGGGTTTTAAACTTTCACACAGTGATGTGAACAACCACAAATGGTCCCGTCCACAATAAACACCAAACTGACAACCTCACAACCGGGGGGGGGGAATCGGGGAGCAACCGTGACGTCTTAGGGGTCGCAAAGTCCGTTTTAACTGCAGGAGCTTGGATGGTGCGTCTCTGATCAATAAGAAAGTAAATCATGCGGATCTTTTAGTGAGGCTCTGCTCGACTTCTGGCAAAGAACGGTGATGGTACTGCCAAAGCAAAAGGGTACTTAGAAATTCACCAGCGTGTTAGGATTTTAGCTACACACAACCAACCAGCATTTTATTAAAAAGCTAAATCACTAAAGCATTCAGACCACCGCTGATTTTACTGCTTAGCTTGTGCACGCCTCTCAAAATACACGTCATATATCAAATAATCACAACGTATGCTGGGGGGGGTGAGCTCTGAAGCACACGGTCAGTTCACAACTGTGGTGAACAACAGCTGAGCTCACAAGAGGGAGGAGGAGGGGGCAACCGGGGGGGGGGGGGGGGGGGGGGGGGGGGGGATTCCACACATCCTGAACGACCGGCACAATCAGACTGCTGCCGTCAGCCCCCCCCCCCCCCCCCCCCCCCCCCCGGGGCCCCGACTCTAACCCTCCCCCCTCTTAAACCCAAACACCCCACACCATCATGAGCCGGTCTCCTTTCTCTGGTTTAGCTTAGCAACCGAGGTCAGGACAGAGAGAAGGGGCCACGCCCTGCTGCTCCCGGTTACTGCTATTCCAGAGATTCCAACCTTCCCAATCTCGGGGAATGCCAAGCTCCGGGAGAACTCTTTCTGCCGTGCCGATATAGATGGAGGAACGAACCCGACTGTACAGGGGCGCGACAAAAATCCCACAATACACCGTATAGTCAGAAGTATGTGGACACTGAATGAAAGCTAATTAGAAATACAGTTTTAAAATGTAAAATTGTAGAACCCCCACATCCTGTTCGTGTTCCACTGTTCCAACAAGTATTTGGAATATGTGCCCATTTCATCAAATGAGCCTTTGTATGGACGGACAGACGCTTTACGTAACGAGGTGTAACGTAAAGCCCCCACAAGGAGGCGCTCATGGACACATTTATTTATTCAAGTGCCTGTTAAAAAACTTTTATTTTATTATTATTATTTTTGTCTGCGACCAATTTTTTGGCTCCTAAGGATTCTAGATGGACCCAGGGTTTGAAAAAACCCTGTTCGGTGTCAACTTGAGCCACCGGAGAACATCGTGTCCTGAAATTGTGGTAAAGAACTATGGTAAAGGCTGTATATTTTGGTGAGCGTATCTGGTTTAATGTCTGGTTTAATGTGGGTAATGGACTGCTGCCTACTGACCTTAAAGTTTCTGATCTACGTGCTGAATGCCGGTTTACGCTCAGGAATCTTCTCCGTTCCTGCTGGTTCTACTGAACACTGGTTAGGTTCTGAGGATACCGTTAAAAGGGGGTGTTTCGGCGTTCCCTCAAAATCCACGTTTCCAAAACAGAACGGCACAATAAAACGGACCTTCCTGAACTGAGAAGTGATGCACTACGTCTACGGCACTATGTGCAGTTAACCAGTCAGACCAGTCAACAGTCTCTGAGGACGGAGAACCCTCACGCTGGAAGGAACGTGGAGAGTCTGGAGCTTTAATGGTTCAGGAGGACAGCAGAAGGTTCCTACAAGTTTATAAGCAGAGAGGTCTGATGTGTTCATGCGTTCCCATCACAACCAGTCGGTCCACCACCACCAGCCACAGCTTTGCGCATTAGTATCATCGAGTCTCGACCGCTGGACATCCTGTACTTCTGAGCAAGGGTTGGGAGCGTAGCATCATCCAGCTTACCCACATCTGTACCACCTCCTGTGCCAAGCATCAACCCCCCCTCCCCCCCACCCATGTGCCCCGACTGAACTAACGTCACGGTGAGAGGAATGACACAGCGCATTTTAACGCCTTCTATAAAGCAGCGAGCAAGCAGTCAGCTGACCTCTTCAAAACACCTCTCTCTACCTAACGCCGCTACACTTCATGCACGCTAGTTTCTCTCATTAGCGCTAAGAGGATAGCGCTCAGATGTGAAGCGACCGAGCATAAAAACACCCAAACATCAAAAACTCACCGAGCAGGGTTCTGCAGATGTTCTGCTCCGATAGGTGAGAGTGTGGTGGAGAGAGATAACAGAACCTCACCCTGTCCTACACTCCGGTTCCTCCCACTCGCTCTCTCGCTCTCTCACACCCACTCACTCCCATTAGTGCTGCAGATCCAGAACATTCTCTCTCTCTCTCTCTCTCTCTGGACTCTTGTATTCCTCTCACATTCCTGTCACATGACGACAGAGGCGAAGTCCAAGCTCACGTCCTGCAACCGCCTCACTGACCAGTTCCAATAACCACGGTTCCAGTCTCAAAAACGTCCTCATTCCCATGAGAACCAGTGACCTCACACCCTTCAACAATTCATCCCAGATCTGGCAGTGCACCACCGAGGTTCCACGACTGCTGAAATAGATTTAAGGCGGACCACCCAGTCCTATTCATCCAGCGAAATGGAACAAACAGGGAGGTTTAATCCTCCTTAAATCTGAGGGTGGATATCTGTGATGTGAAGCTGCTTTATTACAGACACTTGGGACAAAGGAACTAAGATTAAATGTGTAAAGTCTACTAGGTTCAAATTTTCTGTCCTTTCTTGCCCCCTCTGGACTAGACAGGGGTATCTGGCGGACTCGGGGTAAGAGCCGAGAGCTAAATCTCCCCCCACATTCCTCATCCTGATCTCTGTGTTCCTGCAGCCGCGCCTACTCATGTCCGGGTATAAAGAATATTTTGGGGACCTCAGTATGCAGGTCCAGGATGGTGAGACGATGACGGTTCTGAGTACGTTCACATCTGCAGCATTTAGCAGCTGCTTTTATCCAAAGTGACTTACAATTAAGGGTTAAGGGCCTTGCTTAGGGGCCCAACAGTGGCTACTTAACAGTGCAGTACCATAACCACTGAGCTACCTCTGCATTTCTTACTCAGGGTTCCTTCTACAACATCTCAAACGGCATGATTCGTACACGACACGCTAGTAGGACACTAGTGCACCCTATGTAGTGCACACTAGTCATCATAGGTAGTGCACAGTGTAATAGATACGGCCGTGTAGAACCAGTCGGTACCTACAGACACGTTACTGACCAGGTCCCACACACAATCCTCGGTGAGATTCCTTCTTTAGGTTCTTCAGCATGGCAGGCTGGAGACGTTCCCCTAACTGGTCTGGTTTCTTTTTTTAGCACCACCATCGATTCCCAACTGGTCCTGATAATCAGGTCGTCCTCTCCCAGAGCCCTGAGGAGATATTAATAACAGCACCGCAGTGCCGCACAATCCCACCACGAATACAAGAGAGGAGCTTTGTATGTTCAGCTGCACGTCACATGACATGTCAGTAAACAGAACGCCAGTGGAACTGGAACCACTCTGCAGAACCTCTGAAGCACGTGTTCAGAACTCTGGAGACCCTGCTGAGGCCTCTCGTTCACGTCTGATGGGATTAGATCTCATGTAGGCGGTGAGCGGCGCAAGCAGCATGCTCAGCATCAGAACCCTGCACGTTTCCATGGAAACACATCAGCAGGAGGACGAACCAGGATTAAGGATACGGGGGTAGACTGATACGATGCTGATGTGTGTTCTTTATGGTCATATTATTTTGGTAGAACATGATGGAAACTCACATCCAATCACAGACCTGAACATTCCATCACATCTCATACACTGAGGAGCTCAACGACACGGCTAACCGGCTAATGTTGCGCGAGCTCCGTCTTTGCTCATAGATAAAAAAAAAACATCCAGCATCTAAATGTAAGGATGTTCAGGTGGCACTTATATAGATTATATGGATGGACCCTCCGATACCGGCTAAAAACCTTCGCTAGGTAGGCTAAACTTCTGACAGGATGACAGTAACAATCATGGTTCAGCATGAGAACACCTGACACACACACCCTCCGACACGTGTGCAGTAGCTGACCACTTCTTTTCACCAGCAGAGGTATCAGTATCGCCTCGAGTTAAGCACTGCTCTCCATCATTCACCATCTCCGTGCAGGACCTCGACCAGCCAGAAGAGGTCACTATTACAGCCTTAAAGAGGGATCCCATCGACCCCCCCCCCCAACACACATGACTAAAAGCGCTTATTGTTCGCCCGGGTGGTGCAGTTTCGAACCGGCCGGCTGGGCGCCATCTGGTGGGCATAATCGGCAGTGCCTGCAGCGGATACTAATTGGGCACCGTATCTGCGGGGTGGGGTCCGGACTATGTGTGTGTGTGTGGGCGGGTCTTCATACGCTGTGTGAGGACCCTGATTGGCGGAAGAGACGCCCGTGCAGAATGAGGAGGGCTGTACACGTGTGGGAGGAGGCGTGTACAGCGACGTGCTCTCCTCAGATGTGATCTGGTATCTCTCAGCAGCGGGAGATAAAACTGAGTCGCTAAATCAGGAGGAAAATGGGGAGAAAATGCATTAAAAAAAAATAAAAAAATAAAAACGCCCATTGTTTAACCCTTTCCAGTCCATGACCTAAGGAGTTGTTCGGTCTTATATTCTGATAAACGAATGCCGTCAGTATGGTGATTGAGGCTGATAACATTTGTTATTGTATCCAAATAAGCTAAAGACAATTTAACAGTTTATAATTTTATTGTGTGGTACCTTTTGAAACAATTACTAATATGCAATCCAGGATTTCTTACACAAGTTTCGCATATATATATATATATATATATTAGAGATGGACCGATCAGGGTTTTTGGCACCGATTCCAATCTCCTTTCAGGGACATCGGCCGATAGCCGATTCCGATCGGGGGGGATTAGCAGTAAATAAACTTGGAAATAAGCGAAAATCCTCTTCAGAATCGTCTGAAATCAGAACGGCATCTAAAAATGTCGTTTTTACTTTATTACTAGCGACATTCCTCCAATAAATATTCTTATTTGCACACTCATCATCATTTTCACTCCATAAATCATGAAACTCGTCGTCTAAATCAGATAAATAGCTTCTTTCTCCGTCACTACTTTCCTCAACCGCTTCTCTTATTTCATCTGGATCCATCGCGATGGTTCGAGTAAATAATATACAGCAGAATGAAGTGTAATCAAACACACACACACGTATCAGTTACGCTCCGGCGCACGCTCCGATTTGATTTGGGTTATTCACTTGAAAAGAAAAGGAATAAGAAAACACGACAAGATGATGCTTACGAGTTCTGAAACTGACACGGATCAAACCTGTCGAGTGATACTCAACGTTGGACCTGCTACAACCAAATACGATGTCAGGTGGGGCTCGACGTTAGACCGGAAAGGGTTAAGCATCTTAAGATGTGTCCCAATCCACATCCTACTGCACTTACTCATGAGGAATCGGGACACAGCCATTAGTGACGTCACCGTTTCTGATTTGTGGTTTAGGAAGCAAATTTGTCAGATGTGGGGAAAAATAAACTCAAACCAAAAATTAATAAATAAAAACACAAAACAAAACAACTAAACAGCAGGAACGGACGTGTGTCCCATTTCTAACGAACACCGAGTGAATCCTCCCCTGTGATGTACAAACGACGTGAGTAAACACGACGCTTCATGCAGTTTCCACAAACTGAGGATTAAATTTAAACCCCCGGTGCAGATCAACAACGTTCAGGTGCACCGATGGATTCTGATTTAATCCCACTGCAGTCGATCGTGCAGAGATCCCCACACCCACACCTCCAAAATCCACACACAAACACACATCAGAGCATCAGAGCCACTCAAATAACCAAGACCAACACACCGACCTGGCTGGATCAATCCCGGCACCTGATCGGACCTCGTCTGCACCACCTACACCGGTCAGGATCGGATGTTTGGAGAGCGATGACGGGGCGAAACATCAGGAGACCGAGTGAGTCTGCATCTCTGTCTCGCCGCAGCTGCACCGCCCAGCGACGCAGCACTGCTGCATTGTGGGGAGGGAGCCAAACCCCGGCACCACCCCACCCTAACAGTCCCGACTCATCCCGACTCGCCCCACCCGCTCAGCAGGAAAACATCAGCGTGTGTACATGCTCTTACACACACACACACACACACACACACATCTGCAGCAAGTACGAACTGATCTTCTGTTAATACATTTACACAATCTAGTCATATCAAATTCCCCACCTGTACCTTTCCTCCACTCCCCCAGAGCCCAGCACAGAGACCAGGATCACGTACGGAGAGTCACGCACTGCTCTCCATTATTCAGCGTCTCTGTGCAGCACCTCGACCGGCCAGCAGAGGCCGCTACTGCAGCAGTGATGAGAAACCCCTTCGCCCCGCCCTCCCTCAGACACACACAGGCTAAAAGGACGGCACCCCCTGAGCACCCTGAGGCACCGTTATCGTTTATGACGATTCACTATCGGCTCGTCCGGGCCGCCCGCACAGACGTGACTGGCTGTGTCCGAGGGCGGAGGCTACGATGGGTTCCTAGGTGCTGCTGCAACTGCGACCTCTGCTGGCGGGTTAACGGTAATGTGTGACTCTCCGTAAGAGATACTGGTCTCTGCTGGGTGAAAAAAAGTGCCAGAAAAGGTAAATGAAGGTACCAGCTTGGGGAACTGGATACGACTAGACTGGGGGTAAAAAGGGGGAAACCCTCAAACAGGATTTTTAACCACGGGACTAAGAGTGGGATGTGAAGCGCCCCCTAGTGTTCTCAGATCCAAACGCAAGCCAGTAAGATCATATAAAATACACTCGCCAATATGTGGACACCCCTCCAATTACTGAGTTCAGGTGTTTCCGCATGTATGAGGTCAAGTTAACTATTCTAACAGTTTCTCAATAGTTTAGGGAAGGCCCTTTTCCATGTTACATGAGTCTGGTGTAAAGGAACTCCAGTGGTCGGCACAGTGACCTGAACTCAACCACGATAAAGACATTTGGAATGAATTGGAACATCAACTGGGAGTCCGGCCTTCTCATCTCACATCAGTGGAGGCAACCCCATGTTTAACATGTTTACTGTGAGGTGGGTGTCCACATACTTTTAGCCACACATGCTAAACCACTGCAAACCACACACACACACACACACACACACACACACACACACACGGTACCTTCAGTTTGGGTTTAGTGAAGGTGGACATGGTACTGCAGGTCTGTGAGAGCTACAGGAACAAGATGAAACAACATCATGGAGACGTGGAGATGTTCCACCGGTCCATCACACACTCACGTGCAGTAACACAAAGCTCCAGTGTGTTCAAGCTCATGCAAAGTTCTCGTGATGACCCTCACAGATCAGCTGACCGGTGCAGATATGAGAGACGTGAAGGTTTCAGAGCTTCTCCTCAGTCCAGAGTCAGAAGATCAGCTGCTGGATCGAGTTACAGAAACGTGATACCAGAGAGAACACGAACGCTCCCTCAGCCTGGTCCTTCAGGGTTTAAGGTGGTATTGTTAGGGTTTATAAGTACCTACATAATTTAAGGTGGTATTGTTCGGGTTTATAAGTCCTGTTAAAATTTAAGGTGGTATTGTAGGGGTTCATATTTTCTGATAGTTTAAGGTGGCATTGTATGGATTCTTAGGTTCCTACATGGTTTAAGGTGGTATTGTAGGGGTTCAGAAGTTCCTACAAGGGTTAAGGTGGTATTGTAGGGGTTCAGAAGTTCCTACAAGGGTTAAGGTGGTATTGTAGGGGTGTATAAGTTTTTAGAGGGTTTAAGGTGGTATTGTAGAGGTTCATAAGTCCCTACATGGTTTAAGGTGGTATAATGGGGGTTTATCATTTTTTTTACAGGGTTTAAGATGGTATTGAAGAGGTTCATAAGCCCCAGCAGGGTTTAAGGTGGTAATGTTGAAGGTTTATAAGTTTGTACGAGGCTTAGATAGATACTTTATTAATTCGAAAGGAGCTTAAGGAAGGGTTTAAGGTGGTATTGTAGTGGTGTATACGTTCCTACAGGGTTTAAGGTGGTATTGTAGGGGTTCTTAAGTCCCTACATGGTTTAAGGTGGTATGGTGAAGGTTTCATACATTCTTACAGGATTTAAGGTGGTATTGTAGAGGTTTTCATCCACACTAATTGCTAAAAGGATGAATTGCATAAATTCAATACTATACTTCCAACTGGTGGGCATACATTTTGGGAAACATTTCTGTATTAACGCTCATGGTTTTGAAATGAGATTTAGAACAAACGCACGTTCAGGTGTCCATAAACTTTTGGCCACAAAGTGCATTTTCCAGCAGGATAAAAATAATGATTCTGATTAAACTTGTGAATGTTTACAGCAGGTCTGGTTTCTCTCTTTATTTGAGGCGATACGGGCGTGGTGGACCTGAAGCGTTTTCTCTGCTGAGGACCCCGCCGTGTTCCAGAGCTCCGACTTCACCCGCCACAGCTCAGCTGCACTCAGCATGACGTCAAGCTCCGAGAGAAAAACAGGGAGGGAGCGGCGCTATCGGACATCCTGCCTACACACGGGGCCACGCCGGACACACGGCAGCAGCACCGGCTCATTACAGGAGCACATTCCACACGCTACTCTGGGTGATTCGTGAAAACATGATCCGTCAGTCTGTATAAGAGCACACGATGCCTCACAAATTAAATAAAGACTATAAAAACACTTCTATGTTATTCTGTCCCAAAATCTGAGCCTCAACTTCCCAACCGGATCACATCGTGATTATTTCGAATATAAAAGTCAAATAATGGAGACTGGAAACACGTCCGTCCGTCTCCCCCAGATCAGTTCCTTAATCAATCTCATCAAAACTCTCCAGTAACTCTGGACTTGAGGAACTTCATTCGAGTCCTCTGAGGGTGAAATAATCAGCTTTATGGGTTCCACTGTACACATCACGAGCTTTGCATGCTAATTGCGGAACACAAAACACAGCGCGTCTGGCCGTTAGCCGTTCTGTAAAGAGCAAAAGCAGCCCGAGCTAATTCTGGGTGTAGAGCGAGGAGGGTTATCTGGAATATAAGTGGTTAGAAGGTTAGAACCTGGTGGTGTAGATATGGGTGGAATGCTGGTATGCAGCACACCACCATCACACCACACCACCACCTGTCTTTAGCAGCTGCCAGATTCCTCAATCGGAACGTAATTTCTTATAAGACGATGTAATAAAACTCTGTCTACAGCCGAGCAAGCTTTCTCAAACGGAATCATGACAGCAGGATCAAAGCCGTCTGCTATAAACGAAGGTGCGGCTGGTAATCTCACAGCAGCACTGAAAAACACAGAGCGTAAACATCCAGGCAGATTTCTCATACATTAATAACCAGAACTGCTGTGTAATAACCGCCTTATTAATCGCTAATGACACGACGTGAGTCGCTTTGTAACGAGATGATGAACACGAGAATCTGGACGTTTTTATTTTCTCGTAAACTGACCGTTTTAGCTTCACACTGAACGGTACAGAGGCCATTAGGGGTCACTAACGACTAACAACGGTACCCACGGTTTAGTCATCCGTACTCTCAGTTTGTAAACTGTACCCTGAACTTTGATACCCCTGCACTAATCATATCGTTCTTTTTAAAACGTGTCACCGGTTCTAAGCTCCGTATGGGGGTGTAACCAACTAACGTTAATAAATACGTAAGCAATAATAAATTATAAATACATGTATCATGAAATATTAGGGTATTACATGTACGTATGTGGCCACGAATGCACTGAAATCTTAGAAGAACCAGCTGTTTATGAAAGTCATGGATATTAAATCAGAGTACGATTTACAAAACCGCGAGAACCGTTTTGTTGAAGGTCTGTGGGTAAAGTTTACAGATCCGTGGGTACGTTTTATAAACGAAGAGTACGGATTACTAAACCGCGACCCCTAAGGGCTGTAAGTTACAGCTCGACCGTTTCTCCTAACAGAAATTCCAACCACATTTGGTCCGTGTTGCATCAGGAAAACAAACATAAAGGACGTGATTAATATCAAACAAACGATAAACTTGCTGTGGAGTTCCATTAAATGTTCAACACAGTGTCCCACAGTTCCTTCTCAAAACAGTTCATCCCAAATCCTAAACTGTTCAAGCCCCACCACTGCCAAATTGTCACTGTTGGACCCCTGAGCAAGACCCTTAACCCTCAACTGGAGTCTCTTTGGATATAAAAAGTCTCCTATAATGCTGTGAATGTAAATGGACGGATGGATGGATGGATGGATGGATGGACGGATGGATGGACGGGTGGATATAAACGCTGCTTCTTTATAGCTCCTGTTCTAATGGAATTATTGATTAGTGCTGAACATGAGTGTGTGATGGATGTGCGGCGTTTAGCTCTGGGTGTGGTGATTAGTCTGAATGGTTCTGGTTGTTTAGTGGATGCTGGTGAATTCTATCTGCTAGATTAAGGATCATAAGTATGTGGACACCTACAGTTTACTGTATAAATAATACTGGTGTATTTTCAGTGCACTGTAGTGGATTAAACTAATGGATTATACAAAAAAGAATAATAGTTTTTCAAAAACAGGCATTATATCTATCTATCTATATCTATATATGTAGACTTTATGTGGAATGATTATGAATTGTTGATGATCACGCTGTGCGGAACACTGTTACCCCTCAGGTTTGGGACTGGGCGGCTCCTAAAATAACCAGCAGGCTCATTTCACCCGTAAAATACACAAATCACTCCTAATAAACGCAAATATGAGCTTGTAATCGCATCACACACGGTTTTATATTCGAATTAACACGATTCACTTATATAAATATAAATAAATAAATAGGTAAACGAGTTTGGTGCTTATGAAGGTCGCTAATGCTAGCAACTCAGCTAGCCTGGTTTTCTGTCAGGATTAAACGGTTAATCTTTCACCAAATAAAACAATTACAGTCGTGCTGCTTACAAACTGACGATAAAAGGTTAATTTATTTGTTTGTTTATGAAGTCTGCATACTATAAAATGCTTTTAATCGATGATAAACTGTAAATCGTCGATTATTTTGCTTCTGCACAAACGGTCGCCCGGGCGGTGAGGAGAGATTAGCCACTTGGCTAACTGGGTTCACCTCACCCGACAACATTTTTCAATCTGATATAGTTATTTATTTATCTATAAAACGATTATAAATGTAAAACCAAATACTGATTAAAAGCAGAAAACATGCAAGGCTGTAATTCTGTCCGTGTATCAATTATTCACAGCGCCGCGGTGTGCTGAGCTGCACTACAGTCATATTCATTCATGCATTCCTTCATTAAAGCAATAAAAGCAACACACACCCGGAGTTATTGTTAATTTAATGCAGTTTAATCACATACATATACAAATATTAAAAGCTCATACCTCAGGTAATGAATTCAGAGCAGTTTTCAGACTGGATCGAAGCGGCTATGAGTGGCAACACCTACTGTAATCAGCTAATGGCTCAAGGATCTGAGAGTCGATTCATTGATTCACTAAAGTATCGGCTCTTTGATTCTAGTCCCACTGAGTCGATTCCATGGTACATTCCGTACAGTAAAATTGCTCATGAAATTCGCTTTATCCTGGTGGGTCCAGTGCCGAGGGGGCAGGGTGCCAGTCCATCGAAGGGCAACATGCATGTACACACTCACACGTAAGGGGAATTGAACCATTCCACCTACTGCATGTTTTGTATGGTAAAAAAATCGAACCCAGCTTCTCAGGAACCATGTTCCTGTGTGACACCTACACTACAGCACAGACTTGTGATATCTAAAATAATCAGTCATTATTAAACAAATCTGAACCTGCTTCAGTGTTCAAATATTTTAAATTATTCCATATTTTTAATGTATTTTTACTTTTTGTCCTGGTCTGAAGTTAAGATTTAGGCGGTCAGTGGCTGGTGGTAAATGGTCTGAACTACACTATACTGAAATGGAACTTATAATGAACTTATAATGGAAATTATGAGGCAAAGCACATTTTGTAGACTTGGCTAAATAAACTTGATGTTAACTGGCTTGTTTAAATGTTTAATATGAAATTGCAACCCTTTAAAAAGAGTAAAAGTATTGATTATTGATGCAATAGACATTATCAGGCAAAACCCTGGATTTTATTCTTGATGTTTTATTTCTATTTAAAAACTGATCCACATATTTACATTTAGCAGCCACATTAATCCAAAGCAACTTACAATTATGACTGAACACAATCTTTAAGCAATTGAGGGTTAAGGGCCTTGCTCACGTGGTGGGGCTTAAACCAGCAACCTTCTGATTAATAGTCCAATACCTTAACCACTGAGGTACTACTGCCCACTTGGGTTCAGGAGACCTGTAGTCAAACCTCACCTTCAGTCACTGCCTGTAAGGACTCTGTGTTCAGGTTCCTCTCATCCCCCAAACCATGCAGAAGGTGGATTGGCTGCTTAAAATCAACCCAGGCTATTAAACCCATATTTCCAGAGTCTAGTGTATTTCCCAGGTAGGCTCTGGACCCACTGAGACCCTGTTAAGGATGAAGAAATTATTAAAGATATATAGTTAATAAATTGATGCTTTTTAAAAATCAAATTCAGTTCGGGTTCATGTGTAGCTTAGCTTTATATATTATATATAGATATTCATTTTTATTTAGTAATTTTCTTTTTAGAACTAAAGTTTGCTGTGTTTAATATTTCATTTTAAATCATAATTGTAAAACATTGAAATATATATATTATCTTCTTATTTTAAAGACAAGAATTAGAACTGTATTTTTATTTTATTTAAAGAAAACATTTATTTTACACATTTTAATCCCATGTCCTTTGTTTACGACAATCTAGAAAATGATTTGGTCAAATCGACTCCCGAATCGACTCCATCTATGAGTAAGAAGAAGAATCATAATCTGAGTCGACTCCGTTATTTGCGGAATCGAACGGTCTCGGTGAACAGTCCGCTGTTCCAGTGAGACAGGAATGCGAATGACGTCATGAGCTGCAGAGCTTCTACGAACAATTCCGAAAACTGCCGAACCTTCCCGAGTCTCCTGGCCCTTATATAACGGGTCTGTGGTGGAAATGTAATCATCACTAACAATCATTTTATAACGTTTAAATGCAGTGAGAAGAGAAAACAACAGCGAGAACACATTCTATTACTTGCAATGAACGTGACAAGCAAGCAATGAACCTAATTTAAAGGGTGGTGTGCATAAAAACACTGCTATTTTACTGTATTACAGCATGCATTGAACACAACAATGTCCATCATCCCCAACACTGATGAAGCTCCATCACCTTACAAAAACAGTAGATAGAAATAGAATCTTTAGTTGATTGTGAGCCCTGCAGTTGGGTTCATTACTTACAGAATGTGCTGAGTGTAAAGCAACACACACACTCAAAAAGAAGCTTTATTGGCATGACAAATAAGAACATTCGTATCGCAAAAGCTCAGTTACAGAGAAAAATAAAAATAACAATAAGAACAAATATATACAAAACAGTTACAGGTGCAAAAAATAAAATAGAATCAAATAATAATAAAAACCGTGCAAATAATAACAATAAAAAAGGTAACACACACACACACACACACACAGATTTCTGCTGAAATGAGGGAACACGAGAGCTTGTTAACACACGAGCATATACAAAATAATAATTTCATTAAAATAAATAAACACCAGGCTGTACAAACATTGCTGCATTGAGAAATGAGAATGAATTGCATGTATTAGCATAATAAAAGGGAGAAACTGGTGATCTTTAAAGAGCGTCTGTGCATTTGAATCCTGTGGAATTTCACACCCACTCCCTACATACATACACACATTCACACCGGGTCAGTAAAAGCTTTCAGACGGGCCGAAAATGCTAAATAACCTCAACAGTTTGGACTCTTCTGTTACACTCCCATGTTTTATGGAGTTTAAACAGCTAAACATGTTCTACATGCCACAATGTACAATTCCAATGCATAATTATGGCCAAAAGTATTGGAGTGTGAGCCAGGCTTTTCTCTTCCAACATCAGTGCCTGACCTCATTGACTCCACTACTAAACAAGCACAAATTCCCACAGAAACATTTACTCCAATGTCTTATAGAAAGGCTTCCCAGCAGTGTGGATAATATTAAAGCTACAAAAAACATCCAAACACATTCACAGCCAGGTGCCCCAATACTTTTGTCCTTTTAGTGTATTTGGAGGGGAATAAAAGTGGTGCTATTTTATGTATTAAGCTCCATTTTTTCTAATGTGTTGAATTTAGAAGTTAAAATGAGCAAAATGATATTTGTCCGATTCAGATAGACAACAAAGCCGTCCCACCTATATTACAATATGCTCAAAATATACTGAAATAAAATAATAAATGTTTTATGTTATAACCAGTGTTATATTATGGAAGGAATTACCCATCTTTCCATTAGATAAAAGATTATTACTTAAAATAAAAGCATACAATTAAAGATAAAAGATAATTATTAAAGATAAAATAACATTATTAAAGATACAGGGGTTTATTAAATATAAAAAATAATTGTTAAGGATAGAAGATAATTATTAAGTATACATGAGTATTAATAAAGATAAAAGAGAACTATTGAAAATAAATAAAATTAAAGATACAGTAATATTATTATTAGAGTATTATTAAAGATGAAAATAGTTATCTTAGTTAGAAGAGAGAATTATTAAAGATAGAAGCATATAATTAAAGATATTATTATTATTATTATTATAAGAACATCATTATTAAATATACAATAACATTTTTAAAGGCACAAGGGTATTATTAAATATAAAATATCATTATTGAAGATAAAATTATTAAAGATACAAGAAAACTATTAAAGATAAGGGTGAATTATTAAAGATAAAAGAGTATTATATTACCATTAATATTTCTGTTCAGGCATTAAAATGGGGTTTTAATATTTAATATTTATAAAAAAGTGTAAGTCGTTTATAAAATACATCAGAGACGTGTTTCAGTTCATTATTCAGTACGAGAACATAAACTTTTATTTTCTAACATCATCAGATAAATAATTTCAATATTCTACAGCAAAATACGCTACATGACCAAAAGTATTGGGACGCCCCTTTAAATGTCTGAATTCATGTGTTCCAGCCAGTACAATTCATTCCAACATGTGTAACAAATCAGTGATATAAAGGAAATGAATTAGAGTTTTATAAATACACAAGATAATTATTAAAGATAAAATAACATTATAAAGGATACAAGAGTTTTATTAAATATTAAAAAATGTTAGAAAGATAATTATTAAAGATACAAGAGGAATATTAAAAGGTATTATTAGATAGATACTTTATTTATCCTGAGAGAAATTATTGAGAATTATATATATATAAAGATAAACGAGAAATATTCAAGAGTATTATTAATGATAAATTATTATTTAATTTCTTTAATCAGTAAAAATGTTTCTTCTTTGTGTTAAAATACAGGAACAGTGTTTGATGTCTCTGTGTGTCTCTGGATGATCAGGGTCTGGGTGGGTGGGGGGTGATTGAACAGCTTGCTCAGCCATTAGTGTAAATGGGCCATTAAACCAGCCCCCCCCCACTCCCACCCTGACCATTATCACGTTGAGAAGCACCAGTCTGGAGCTTTGTGACCTGGCCTATATAACAGCGGCGTGGCTGAACATCTCATCATTCAGGTGTGTAGAAGATCCCTCAGCATGAGCACGTGCGCGGCCTGCAGGAACACACGGAGTGATGACGTCACGTTCCACAGGTAAGTCCGAACCCTGCACCCTTATCTGAGCTGATTCTGTGGTGTTGGAGATCAGGTAGATGTTAGGATGGATGTTGCAGGTTCCCTCAGGTGGAGGAGCAGCGTGATCAGTGGATCTTCAGCATGGGGAGATATGAGGGATGGACGCCGTCAGAGACGTCGGCTCTGTGCTCGGAACATTTCACCCCGGAGTGCTTCCATCCTTCAGGACTGTTACAGCCGGACGCCATTCCCACCGTCTTCAACTCACCGGTGGGTTTAATGCTTTATCATGTACACTCTGGAGGCAAAAATATTCGGACGCCAGACCATGAGCTTGTCGGACGTCCCATTTCGTCCTGTGTGTGATCTTTTCTGAGAAGCTTCTCACAAGACTTTGTGTGTCTGTGTGTGGGAATTTGTGCTCTTTTTAGTCAAAAAATGACAGCATTTGTATTTGTTTGGCTGCGTGCTGATTGATCAGTTGAGGTTCCGGTTCATCCCAGAGCTGTTGAGTGGCGCTGAGGTCAAAAGATCTGTACAGGAAGCTTTTCTTCATGTCATTATAGAGCTCGCTCATGCCGGAACAGGAAAGGGCCTTCCCCAAACTGTTGCTGTAAAGTCAGGGGCATGTAATTCCTTTATAGCATTGCTGTATTATACCTGTTGTGGCTGGCACACATGAATTAAAAAAATAGAAGGGGCGTCCCAATACTTGTCCATAGAGTGTTTTTCCAAGTTACTTCTTGGCTTCTTCTTAGCACATTGTGGCAGTTTATGGTGGTTTTTTTTCCCTCCTTTGGCAAAGTGACCACTGTTCCATGTGCTTTGTGACCTGAGTTTTTTAAAAGGATGAAGGTTCTTGATGTAGAAACGTTCGATGACTCACATTTCTTGTGTTCTGGTGTTTCTTCACCAGGTAAAAGAAGCAGATGTTGTAGAAGAACCAGAACATCTAAACAGTAAGAAGGAAACATCAGCTCCACCCTCGACCAGCACCGGACCTCCATGTGACTGTGAAAAACGTATCGCAGTAATGGAAAAGTCCTACAGGTTAAAGCTCCTCACGCTCCAGCTCCAGGTGAAGAAGTACCAGATAGAGCTGAGCGACCAGTCCCGCCAAGTGGTGAAGCTGAGGAGGAAGGTGATGGTCCTGCAATCTGCAGCCAAGGTCCTGAGCATGAGGACATCATCTACACCCAAAATATCTGCACACACCCCTACTGAGCACGTCTGAAACCTCTCAAACCCACCCGGGGGTCTCAGAGAAAAATAATAGTAATAAAATAGACAGATTTTAACAGACACTAAATGAACATGGACACGAGCGCCCCCTTGTGGAGGCTTTATGTTACATCTTTTAAACCACAGTGGGACCAGATTGCGACAGTTTTCATAGTAAATTTCGTTTAGTGTTTTATTTTGAGGCATCGTTTGTGTTTCCTGGGTGACGGTTAATAACCCTGATATAAGAAACATGCTTTTTATAACTGCCTGGTCACATCAGTACTAAAGAAAATGTAATGTACACAATAGAAGTATAGAAATGTATAAAATATAGCAATTTATACAACAGGTAGTTCCGACCTTACAATCTGATTGGTTGAGAAGCGTTCTAAACGTGCTGATATTGGTGATAACAACACGGTCTTTTCACACCACAATGGTATTACTCCGCTGACGCGTTGCCAGTAACGACGAGCTTCATGCACACAAACGCGCACGCAGGCGACACAGCCTTTTTTTCCCGGTCGCGTTTTAAATCCGTTATCTGATACACAATCTAGCGCTCTGTGTAGGGAACATAAATCACTTGTCTAATTCACTGTCTAGTGCACTATGTAGGGAACATATATCCATGATCTGATACACAATCTAGTGCACTATTTAGGGAACATTAATGTGTTTGTAACGCGAACAGTTAGTTAAGCCAGTTAGCAGCTCCTAGTAGTTCTGTTTTCATCCATAGCCTTTGGTGTGTGCGAGAGGTTTTTTTATTTCTTTTTTTCTCTTCGGAGGTTCTCGCCCTCTTCTTCTTCTTGTTCTTACCTCCCTGAAATGAGTTTTTGCAACTTGGGATGTTTGCTTTGTAGTGTTAAACTTTATATTCATTGTGGAACTACTTTTTGGCGGAAGGTATTGTCAATATTAAAGCATATTTAACATGAAATTCAGGGCTTCTTTGATTTATTTTCTTTCTTTATTTTGTAAAAACTGTTGTATAAAAGCAGTAGAACACTCGAGGTCGTGTGTTATCGTGAATAACTCACCTTCGGTTCGTGCCTGCGACCAAATCACAGCCGTGTTATTCGCGATAACACACTCCCTCTCGTCTTCTATTGCTTAAATAAGCCTGAATATTAAAATGTGCATAAAATACAAACTAATCCTGTGTGATGAATTATGATTACATGTATATATCCATATATACACCGATCAGCCATAACATTAAAACCACTGTCCATGTTATCAGCTCCACTTACCATATAGAAGCACTTTGTAGTTCTACAATTACTGACTGTAGTACATCTGTTCTTCAGTGGTCAGGACCCCCACAGGACCACCACAGAGCAGGTATTATTTAGGTGGTGGATGATTCTCAGCACTGCAGTGACACTGACATGGTGGTGGTGTGTTAGTGTGTGTTGTGCTGGTATGAGTGGATCAGACACAGCAGCGCTGCTGGAGTTTTTAAACACCTCACTGTCACTGCTGGACCCAGAATCGTCCACCAACCAAAAACATCCAGCCGACAGCGCCCCGTGGGCAGCGTCCTGTGACCACTGATGAAGGTCTAGAAGATGAGCGACTCAAACAGCAGCAATAGATGAGCGATCGTCTCTGACTTTACATCTACAAGGTGGACTGACTAGGTAGGAGTGTCTAATAGAGTGGACAGTGAGTGGACACGGTGTTTAAAAACTCCAGCAGCGCTGCTGTGTCTGATCCACTCATACCAGCACAACACACACTAACACACCACCACCATGTCAGTGTCAGTGCAGTGCTGAGAATCATCCACCACCTAAATAATACCTGCTCTGTGGGGGTCCTGACCATTGAAGAACAGCATGAAAGGGGGTAACAAAGGTCTGTTCCAGGTTCAAATCTCAGCCGTGCTATCAACCGCACAGGTGTCCACACAGACAGATTGGCTATTTCTGAGAATGAGGGGTGGTCAAAGCTCCTTGTGTCCAGTGTTTCCCAGTGGGACCGGACCCAGAACAGCCAGGATAAAGCGGCTGAAAATAAACTGATCTTAATTAGAAATATGTCACACTTTTAAACCTCTTGCTGTAAAATAATCACACACAGGTTTTCTGTTCAGGCATTAAAGTGGTTTTAATATTTAATATTTATTAAAAAAAGTGTAAGTCATTTATAAAATACATCAGAGACGTGTTTCAGTTCATTATTCAGTACGAGAACATAAACTTTCATTTTCTCACATCATCAGACAAATAATTTCAATATTCTACAGCAAAATACATGACCAAAAGTATTGGGACGCCCCTTCTAACGACTGAATTCATGTGTTCCAGCCAGTACAATTTATTCCAACATGTGTAACAATGAATTATAATGCTTCTGACTTTGCTGCAACAGCATGAGCAAGCTCCCGAACAGGGCCCTGACCTCAGCCCCCACTCAACAGCTCTGGGATGAACCGGAACTCCATCATTAGTGCCCAGCCATACTCACTGGACGGGCACAAATATACTTTAAAGTCTTGTGAGAAGCTTCTCAGAAGAACGGCTGTTATTCATACAGAGCTCACTCTATTTTTAATAGAATGTCCAACAAGCTCATGGTCAGGTGTCCAAATACTTTTGGTTGTATAGTGTATATGGACATCACAGGATATTGGAATTTGAGCCCGTCGGGCATGGACGTTGGGTGAGAAGGTTCACTAGTGTTTGGTTTGGAGTTTTTAGAATTGACCACGAATCTGGAGACATCAAGCTCAACCAGGATGGGTGTCTACATACTTTTGGCAATATAGTGTATCTATCATGATGTGATTATTGTTGGTCCTGATTAGTGCAGGCAATGTAATGTACAATAGCCACTGATCAATCAGGATTACTCTGTGTGTGTGTGTGTGTGTGTGTGAGAGAGGTTCTGGGTCTATAAGGGCAGCTGTAGCCTAGTGGTTAAGGTACTGGTCCAGTAATCAGAAGGTTGCCGGTTCAAGCCTCACCACTGCCAGGTTGCTACTGTCGGGCCCTTGAGCAAGGCCCTTAACCCTCAATTGCTTAGATTGTATACTGTCACAACTGTAAGTCGCTTTATATAAAAGCGTCTGCTAAATGTAAAAGGTTTAAGAACCAAAAGTGCACGTCCAACCGCAAAATAATGTGAGTTTATAAGGATATAAAAGTGTAAAGAATATAAATATTAGCACCCATTTCACAGACACTGATCTGTATCAGAACCGGCACTGAGAATCATCCTTCATGTAAACATCACGTGTTTAATAAAATCTGATACACCACAAATATGTCAAACATCAAAAAAATCATTAAATTCTACCACGTGTCCATATAAAGAGGTGACGTGAATTCGGATCAGCTGTGTGTAG
Organism: Trichomycterus rosablanca; assembly: GCF_030014385.1. Taxonomy (NCBI): domain Eukaryota; kingdom Metazoa; phylum Chordata; class Actinopteri; order Siluriformes; family Trichomycteridae; genus Trichomycterus; species Trichomycterus rosablanca. The sequence continues at coordinate 30,354,063 of NC_086003.1, read as the reverse complement.
GACAGTTACGAGTGTGTGTTTCACCTCAGGCACGTGGTGAGGGGTGTCAGATACCCGTATGGGCTCTGAGTGAGGACCCGGTGAGGGGCGTGTCCCCGAACACGCTGGCGTAGGAAGCTTTGAGGAACTGGACGTAGTTCTGCAGGCTGCGGTTGGTGCTTTCGGACTGTTCCAGACGATCCTTGACGTCCTGCAAGCGACTCTGTTGCCTCCTCTCCGCCTGGGAGGTACACACACACACACACACACACACACACACACACACACACGTTTCATTAACAATACAGACGCGACTCAGAACAGTCGTATACAGAACAGATATAGACAGTCATTAAACGAGTCTAAAGATGGTCCTTAAGAAAAACACTCACCTATAGGGCAATTCAGTGTCTCTAATTAACCTGACTGCATGTTTTGGGACTGTGGGAGAAAACCGGAGGAAACCCACGCAGACACGGGGAGAACATGCAAACTCCACACAGAAAGGACCCGGGCCGCCCCACCTGGGGATCGAACCCAGGACCTTCTTGCTGTGAGGCGACACGCTCCGAAAGGCTAAAATGAGCGGAACCTTGGACTCATCTGACCACAGAACGCGTGTCCACAGTCTTCTGGTCCATCTGAGATGAGCTCAAGGCCATTCTGAAGCGTTTCAGTGCTCGGTGTTAAGTAACAATGGTTTTCTGAAGTGCTCCCAAGCCACACAGTAGCATAGTACGATGTCGTCTGAGGGCTCAAAGGTCACAAACATTCAACGGCGGTTTCCGGCTTTGCCCCACACAGACCGAAATCTCTCTGGAGTCCCTGAATCTTTCCACAATATTGTGTACGGTAGATGGTGAAAAACCCAGATTATTTGCAATCTTGCCTTGAGAGCCCCCCCTTGCTCGGACAAAACTCGTTTTGTGACTGTGTAGGCGCAGGGACGGCTGATAGCAGAGCTGAGTGGGCTATCAAATACAGAATGATGTCATAATTAGTCCTACTTTTGAATGAATTGGCTGGGGTGCACAAACTTTTGCAAAAGAATGTGTGTACGTGAGGGTCGAGTTGTAGCCTAGTGGTTACGGTAATCGAGAAGTCATTGGCACAAGTCCCACCACTGACAGGTTGCTGCTGTTGGGCCCTCAAATGCTTAGACAGTATAGTCAATCAATTTTCAATGCTCTATCCAAAGCAACTTACAATTATGACAACTGAGGGTTAAGGGCCTTGCTCAGGGGCCCAATACAGATACAGTATTAGCAGGGCTTAAACCGGCAACCTTCTGATTACTAGTCGAATACCTGAACCGCTGAGCCGACAGTGTGACGTAGCCTGAAACACACTCACCTCGTCTTTGGCCCGGCGTAGCTGATTAAGCTCTGAGGTGGTTCTGCTCAGCTGGTTCTCCAGGTCTATCACTCTGGACTGGGTGCTACGTTCCTTAGAAGCGGCTCGCTCCCTGGTCTGAGACATCTGAGACACACGACAGGTCATGCGCATTTATAGAACAGATATGCATCATTTAGAACCCAGACTAGAACGCAGCGCTGAGGTTTGGCTGCCTCTTCTTCATCCAGTCTCTCATATAGAGTGATGGCTAGCACGTGCTTCCTCCTAGACACATAATTAACCCTATACATACAGACCTGTCGCCTGGCGTCCTCCAGCGCCTCCTCCAGCTGCCGGTTCAGGATGGTGCACTCCCGAGACTTCTCCTCCAGACGCGCCTGGTTATTGAGGACGCTCTCTTCTCGCTTCGCTACCGCCTGCACTAGCTCTCTGTTCTGGGAACTGGCCTCGTCTAACTTCCTGCTCACAAGGACAACGAGTAAACAGTCAGAGCTTCAAAGAATCCAACATTCAGTACACGGTAAATTAGCCAAAACATTATGACCACCCAGTAAAATGACGATGCCAGCTTGGTACCAGCGACAGAGGTTCCTCTGAGAATCTGATCAGCAGACAGACCCAAGGGACTTTGATCCAGTTTTCTTTATTTAATAGCATGTGGACGATCCACCTCACAACATCCAGAAGATGAAGGTGCTGCTGGTAACATCGTGGTACCAGATACTACGGAGACCCTTCAGATGTCTTATGGAGTCCATTGTGGAGTTTAGTGGACCAGAGCTGGTCCTAATGTTTAGGTTCTTTGGTAAGCGTTACCATAATTCGGTGGCGACGTACCTGTCGAGGTTCTCCACTTTGTGCTGGAGCTGTCTGTTCTCCTCCTGTAATGCAGCGTGCCTCTGCTGTGCTTTCTCCAGGTGAGAGTCCTGCTGCTCCACCTGCTTAACAAACCAGGAACCATCACTGACGGCACACACAGGAGCACAGAGAAATACTGAGTTAACCCCGCTCTGTACCACACAACCGTCAAGCCACTAGTCTCGCTCGTCTTGATCATCCACCCAGGACTCAAGGAAGGCGAGCGTCAAGGTTCTTCTCTGTACTGGCACCCAAGTGATGGAACTTGTCTTCAAAAGACGTTTAAAGACCTTCATCACCTCTTTACTAAGCACTTAGGCTGAGCAATGACATGCACTAACCTTCTATAGCATCTTATTAATAAAAAAGAACATTTGTTTCAGCAGATTTGTATCCTTCAACTAGAGTAATGAAATGTTTACTGTGGAAGCTCCTCTGTAAGTCGCTCTGAATAAGAGCGTCTGCTAAACGGCAAAAATGTAAGTGTACAATAACACCTCGCCCTACATAATAATTCGTTTCAAGACTCATGACTTAAGTCGAATAAACCTGTTAAAAATTAGACCTAGACACCTCATAACAAAGCTAATAAAAGTCCGTCCACAGTCATTATAATAAATCTATACAGTTTCATTCATCTTTAATTCACTTTAGTTGTTTTATTTCAATGTTTCCTCTTTTCTTGTTGATGATTGTGTTCCTTATCTCTGAAGCTTCGTCTTTAACGTGAGCTAAAATCCCTTCCTCATCATAAACAATCATCAAAAACACCGTCCGACTGGAGTTAATAGCACAGGCTGTAGAGGCGACCTTTCACCCTGTTAATAGTGTTTTATTATAGCCACCTTATCGTCGAACAATAAAGCATGCTATGCTTAGTAGCCATGGGGACAAATATTAAAGTCACTGGAGCTGCGGGTACCAACTTAAAGCTTTTAAATCATTTTATTTACTATTAAATATATTTTAATATATATTTATATGTGATTTTTGCTGACCGACGTGCCGTCAGTCGAATTTTTTTACTGTGGAATTTAGTTTATCTGTATTATAGTGCCACTAACACTAACATCACAGATGTGTGGCGCCACCTGGTGTCCGAGCACCATCAGTACACAAACTATCCAGCAGTAAAAACTTAACACGGTAACAAATAAAGCAAAAAAAAAACCCAAACAAAGTAATTTAAATGTGTTAAATATCAGAGCTCTGCATACACTGACAAGATACACTGCAAAGCCAGAAGTATGTGGACACCCCTCCTAATTACTGAGTTTGGGTGGTTTGATGAGTTTAGTCTGAAAGAACTTCAGCGGCCTACATGAAGCCCAGATGCTACTCGGCACTACTGAACACTTTCTTTTAGTCCAGCATCGGTGCCTGACCCCACAGATGCTCTTACTGTACCTCACGGGCACAAATTCCAACAGACACACTTCAAAATATTGAGGAAAGCCGTCAACATCCGCACAATGAAGCTGAACACTATGAATACACACGCCCTCGGTTCTGAGAAGCGATGTCCAACAAGCTCGAGCGAGAGAGAGAGAGAGAGACTGTAAACACGACGGGTGGGGGGTTTGAATCCCAGGCTTAGCTTACATATAGAAGGTGCATGGCGGTATGTGAACCTAGCCGTTGTGGGGCGTGTATCAGTGCACCCTTAGTGCAGGTCCCAAGCCTGGATGAATAGGAGGGTGGCATCAATAAGGGCATCCACAATGGACAGGAAACATTCACTCAGTTAGTTGTGACATATGGGCAGTGGTAGCTCTGTTGTTAAGGTGCCAAACTAGTAATCAGAAGGTTGCTGGTTCAAGCCCCTCACCACCAAATCCCCACTGTTGGTCCCCTGAGCAAAGCCCTCAACCCTTAACTCCTAAAACAGTCGTGTTCAGTCACGATTGTAAGTCGCTTTGGATAAAAGCGTCTGCTAAATGGCACACATGTAAACGTAAATACCCCCCCCCCCCCCCCCCCTCGCCCCTACAGTCCTTCCTCGTTCTCTCTTCCGTACACACCTTCAGCCGGAGCTCGGCGAGGGCGGCGGTGAGCTCGGTGCCTCTCCTGTCCTGCGAGCGCCCTCTCTCGTGCGCCTCATGCAGCTGGATCTCGGTACGCCTCAGAGCCTCGGGTAACGGCTCCAGCTCGCTCAGGCGACCCAGCATCTGCTTCCTGGCCTGTTCCAGCTCCTGATCCAGCTCCTCCCTGAGAGCCCGGGACTCGCGCTCCGCCTGCTGCACGCGTATACTGTACTCGTCCGCCTCGGCCCGGGTCTTCTGCAGCTGAACGCCGGGACACAGAAACACTCAACACACACACACGACTGACACGGCCCTCACGAGGTGGCTCAGTGCCTTAATGGACCCACCGCAACCCAGGTCAGGATAAAGCTGATGAGCAAACCTGGATCTTGTAGCTGTCCACTAAACTCTCGTACTGCTTCACCGAGGCTTTGACCTGGTCCACCTCGGAGCGGGACAGGGACAGCTTCTCCTCCACCGCCGCAAGTGTCGCCTACACAAACATATTTAACCATACACTCAATGGACGAAAGTATTGGGACGCTCCTTTTGTGTGTTAAAGACACAACAGTTGCTAACAGATGTAAGAATAGGGGGGAGAACATGCAAACTCCACACAGAAAGGACCTGGACCCAGGAACTTCTTGCTGTGAGGTGACGGTGACAGGCGACAGTGCTACCCGCCTGCTCTGGAATGTACCGGAACATCAGCATCAGTGCCCAGCTATACAAATGCTGTCATCTTTAGACTGAATGGGCACAAATTCCCACAGACATGCTCCAAAGTCTTGTGAGAAGCTTTCTCAGAAGAGTGGCTGCTGTTTCAGATATAAAAAGATCACATAGAGGTCACTCCGTTTTAATATCGTTTGTTTTTAAAGTGGGATGCCCGACAAAATCATGGTCAAGTGTCCAAATACTTCTGATGCAGCGGGTCAACCAGGTCAGAATAATTCCCTGCATTTCTGCACAAGAAGAAGCTCCATGGTTTGGAGAGAAGTGACTCTTATATTTGGAAGGGTTGAAGGTAAAAGAGGAAGAGGACGGCTACAATTAGAGGAACAACAAAGGAGCCATTAAAAATTCTGAAGAGCCAAATAATAGACAGGATAGTGTGGACAGTGGTAGCTCAGTGGTTAAGGTAGTGGACTAGTAATCTGAAGGTTGCCGGTTCAAGCCCTATGACTACCAGGTTACCACTGTTGGGCCCCTGAGCAAGGCCCTTAACCCTCAATTGCTCAGAAAATGTGTTCGTTCATAATTGTAAGTCGCTTTGGATAAAAGCGTCTACTAAATGCCGAAAATGTCCGGACAGGGTCTTCATATGACCAAACGTGCCACACGTTTTTTGGATGCCGCCAATTCTACCAGTCCTAAAACTATCACAGACGAGCTTTAAATGGTCAAAAATATGTGGACACCCAAGTTTAAGCCAAAATCCCTCACGATGTTCCCCAGACTTCATTACAAACGTCCTGCCGGGTGAGACGAACACACTGTGCTGCACCTTGAGGCTCTGGTTCTCCAGTCGGACCGTGGTGCTCTCCGAGGTGAGGATGTGCAGGCGGTCCAGCAGGCCGTCTCTCTCCGCCCGTACTTTCTCCTCCTGTGTGTGGAGCTGCTCGGTCAGGTCTGTGATTCGGCTACAGAACACACAAAGTGCAGCGCATTACAGGCTGTCGTTATATACACCGGTCAACCAAAACCTCCTTGTTTCTACACTCACTGTCCATTTTATCAGCTCCACTTACCATATCGAAGCACTCTGTAGTTCTACAATTACTCCATCTGTTTCTCTACATGCTTTGTTACCCCCCACAGAGCAGGTATTATTTAGGTGGTGGATGATTCTCAGCACTGCAGTGACACTGACACTGAGTGGATCAGACACAGCAGCGCTGCTGGAGTTTTTAAACACCTCACTGTCACTGCTAGACTGAGAAAAGTCCACCAACCAAAAATATCCAGCCGACAGCACCCCGTGGGCGGCGTCCTGTGACCACTGATGAAGGTCTAGAAGACGAGCGACTCGAACAGCAGCAATAGATGAGCGATCGTCTCTGACTTTACATCTACAAGGTGGACCGACTAGGTAGGAGCGTCTAATAGAGTGGACGGTGAGTGGACACGGTGTTTAAAAACTCCAGCACAACACACACTAACACACCAGCACCATGTCAGTGTCACTGCAGTGCTGAGAATCATCCACCACCTAAATAATGAAAACAGGCTAAAAAGATATGTAGATAAATAAATGGACTACAGTCAGTAATTGTAGAACTACAAAGTGCTTCTATACTGTATGGTAAGTGGAGCTGATAAAATGGACAGTGAGTGTAGAAACAAGGAGGTGGTTTTAATGTTATGGCTGATCGGTGTATAATGGCACAGATACCCATCCTTTTAACCCTCTTTCTTATATCTGGGCATGGGACCAGTACTGAGAGTTCACTGCTAGGCTGTGAGATTTGATCTAGCCTGGATAGTGCGCTACTATGAATGACAGATTCCTCAAAGCTACAGCATCATATAACATTCTCTACATCTGCATCTAGTCAGTGCTCACTTGTTGAGGACCGTGATCTCCACGTCTAGCTGTCCCTTGTCCTTCAGCTCTTTGGCGTGGCGACTGCTCCAGCTCTCGGCCGTCACGACGGCTTCTGCCAGCCGAGCTTCCTGTAAACCAGAGTTCACCTTCAGATCAACGGGTCCATCTCAGAGCGTCTCTGCAGGATTAATCACGTGTACAAAAACATACGGTTTCGTTTTGCATTCCCCGAGTCTCCTCACCATCTCGGCCAGCTTAGCGTGGAGCTGACCCGAGGTGTCCTCGCTGCGCTCCGCTCGCTGTTTAAGGGCACGCGTGGCTTTCTTCAGAGCTTCTTTATCTGCCTCGGAGCGCTGCTTCATCTCTCGCAGCTGAACCTGGGCCTGCTCCAGATCCTCCTGATGCTGACCCGCAGCTCGCTCCAGGTTCTGCAGCCAACGGGAGCACAAAGTTCTTTTTGTTCGTTTACTTGTCTGTTCAAAAATAATGGAAGTTTATTTGCAATTCTTTGTGTTTTCCAGACTCTGATAAGATGTCCGTGGAACCTTGATGTTAGAATTTTTTAGAACAGAACGCCTTCATTCGTCATTTATACATATACAGATGTACAGTACGGCTTCACTCTTTCTTCGCATATCCCAGCTTGTTTTGAAGCTGGGGTCAGACAGCAGAGTCAGCCGTTGCTCAAGGGTCCAACGGTGGCTGCATGGCAGAGCTGGGATTCGAACTCTCAACCTTTCAGTTGATAGCCCAAAGCCATACCCAGTAGGTTACCTGTGATGAAGGTGAGTGGTTTGAAGCTCAGACAGACCCACCTTGTTTTGTTAAGTACAGAAATAGCTCTGGCTGTGCTATCAACCTGGCTGGGCATCCAAACAGACACAACTAGCTGTGCTTAAGAGAGGATATTGAATGTGAGCTCTGCTGTCTGGTTGCGATGCCTGGACTTTATTTGCAGAGTTCATAGCGTGTCTCTATATACATGATACGCCTCTCTATTAGACCCCGGTACTGGCGGGGGAAAAGATGTGGCCATCGGCTGACTTATAATAGCCTCGGATCTCAGCCAGTACGACAGTGGTACAAGCGGTGAGAGAATTAAAACAGGGGCAGTGCCAGTGATCAGAATGGGAGGGAAACGCCAGAGAAAGCGAGAACAAGCACTCTACAGGGCAAGCCGTAGCCTAGTGGTTAAGGTACTGGACTAGTAATCAGAAGGTCGCTGGTTCAAGCCCCACCACTGCCAGGTTGCCGCTGTTGGGCCCTTGAGCAAGGCCCTTAACCCTCAATTGCTCAGACTGTATACTGTAACTGTAATGTCTGCTAAATGTTGAAGATGAAGATACAGCGAGCACTAACCGAAAACGCTGAATGGCTAAGATGTGAATCAAAAACAAATGAACCGATTCGAATCACGAACCTAATTCCCCGGGGAAACCAAACTCTCAGACAAGGGAGTCGAGAGCGCTTACTGGCAAACCAGCTACTCAGTCCACCAAGATGCCGTGACCGACTGCAGACAGATGTTCAGACAGATTCAGTAGAAATGAATCACTGAATCATTTAGTGTAACTCTCTGAAAGGGAAGGAATCATTTGGAAATGATTTGGATCACATAGAGCGAGAGGTGGAGAGCTTTCGTTTTCTAATTGCCTGGGTCATGCAAGAACAATGACACAGCAAAGAACTGAGCTGCCCTCAAATGGCCCCGGAGTCAGCTGTAGTGCATTAGCGCTGACGAGCACTGCAGCTACTGGACCTTGTAGTCCGCTCGGGACTACAGCGGGTCGATCAACGCTGCAGTATTTCCCATTACAGTGCTTCTGGGTGATCAAGTATAACCTGATCGTAAAGATGGTAATTCTATCTATATAAAATAATCCACAACACTGTAAAGTGTGCAAAAATTAATTAACAACATAAATAAAACAAAAATGAATTAGATTACGGATTGGAGAGCCCATTTTGGAGGCAGACCCAGACGTTAACGTGATTAATGAATCCAGTGGGGAGTAAAAGCTACAGGAATAAATCAGGGTGAGTTATGAATAGACGTTTCGCTCCATCCTGACGTTGTCTGGTGTGAGAAATGAAGAGGGCGTGGTGTACCTTGATCTGCACAGACAGGCGGTTATTTTCTGCCTCTTTGCTGCGTAGCTGGCCCTGCAGATGAGCTCTGGTGGATTCCAGGGCTTTGGACAGTTCACCCGTGGTCCTTAAGTTCTCCTGTAACAGCGTGTTAGACCTGACAGTAAGAACCTTCACTGAGGTGAGGTGTGGTGTGTAAGCGAGGTGAGATCGGGATCTGCTCACAGTACCTTCTCGTTCTCCAGGAGCGAGGTGAGCTGACTGACTTCCTTCTCCTGATCCTGCAGCTTCATCTGGAGATGCTGGAGGGCAGAAAGATGTCTCAGTGTTGAATTTTATTATTTTTTTAAATTTTCTTTTCTATTTTTTCCAACCCCAGTCTAGTCGTGTGCAGTTACCCCGATTGCGTCCTCTATACTGATTCGACCCTTCACCGCTGACTGAGGACGCCTCTCAACGGACGTACACCCCCCCCCCCCCCTTCCCGGCACGTACAGTCGGTACAGGCTGCATTTTTCACCCGCACGAGCCGAGTTCATACACTTGACGGGCACCGTGTACGGAGGGCCACACCCCCATCAGCATCATTCCCCGGCCCTGTGCGGGCGCCGTCAGTCAGCCAGCAGGGGCCGCAGTCGCACCAGTTTGAGGATCTATGATCCGACTTCACCCCCAACCCTGAACGACGGCCAATCGTTGTTCATGCAGCCGCCCCGCCCAGTCGGAAGGCAGAGCTGAGATTCGAAACCCCGACTCTGGTGCGCTGGCGTACTTTACCGCTGCGCCAACCTAAGTGGTCGCAGTGTCCGGTCGATTCTACATCCTAACATGGCATGCTGCAAAGCAAAGCAGCTTCCTGCTGGTGGGGCCACTGAGCGCTCAGTTAGAAAGCAATCTACAATACTGGGTGACAGTACGGACGGTTTATTCACATGCGGTTTCGTATGAAATGTGGGCGTGGCTTTACCAATCTTTAGCGCTTCAATTAAACTACAACCAGCGGTAACGGATCAGAAAACGTCTGACGGGGTCACTACCTGGGGTAATGCAAAACCCGCTCCCACCATCTCACAAGCTCGCTAGTCGGCGTGCTGGATTTTCCACAGCATTCTCAGCCGTGCTTCTGATTTTAAGTGGAATGAAACAGTTGAGCGTATTTGTGAGAACGACGGCTCATGTGGACGCAGCCTCAGAGCTGATAAATAAATCTCAGCAGGCTAATTAATCGGAATCATGTCGCATCCTTTCACAGTGAAAACTAAGACTGACCGAGTTTTCAGCCTCCACATCAGTGAGTCTCTTCAGGAGAGAATCTTTCTGCTCCAGCAGCTGAAGTGAGTCCATCTATCAGGAGAAGAAAATACCAGTCAGAGTCCACAAATATAAACCACAAACCATTACACAGTGAACATTTCTGCTGGGAATAAGCTGGCACCTCACGCTCATGCTGCTCCCTCAGCAGGCGTCTGAGGGTTCGGTTGGTTCTCTCGAACGTCTCCAGTTTCTGCAGTAGGAGATCCTTCTGCCGGGCCAGCAGAGACGAGTCCGACCCAGTGATCCGCTTCTCCTGGGTACACAGGAAGCAAAATGCCAGGTTAATGTGATTTATCTTCACAATATAACAGTCAACTGGTAATTAGATCCATTCAAAATCAAATCCACGATACAACTGTCAAGGAAAGAAGATCACCTACAGTCCTGGATATTCTGCTGAGAGTGTCACGGAGGGCCAGAACCTGCTTGGTGGCGGCGGTGCTGTCCAGTTCTGCTTCCAGAAGCTTCTTCAGAAGCAAATCCTTCTCCTGTTGCAGGCTCTCCCTTTCCAGCCTGGCAAAGAGCACAAAGAAGCACATGCTGGCACCATTGTTCGTCACTTTGAGGTGGTCCCACTCATAATTCTGTTCTTTGGCGTTTCCTTCGAGTCCTATTAACCCCACAGAACAAACCATTGCTCGAAAACTAGAAGACTTGTCTGTATTTAATAGTTAAAAGAGTTTTTTAGTCATTTCCAATCCTGATTCTAAATCCACTGGCATTTGAATTATTCGCCACACAGAGCTGTAGCATTAGGAGATTCATGTGGCAACCCCCCAACACTACACATTGCAGTGACAGTGGGAAGAGACGCCGTTTGACCTTCCCTTCCTCAAACATGGCCAATTGTGTTTGTGTGGACGTCTGGCCATTGGTCCCTGGGCAGTTGTAGCCTAGCGGTTAAGGTACTGGAGTAGTAATCTGATGGTTGCCGCACCACTGCCGGGTTGCCACTGTTGGCCCCTTGAGCGAGGCCCTTAACCCTCAATTGCTTGGACTGTATAATGTAAGTCGCTTTGGATAAAGGCGTCTGCTAAATGCTGAAAATGTAAATGGTCAGTGGCTCGGCTGATTCAAACTTTGGTTGGACCTTTGTGCCACCCAAAGCGTCCTAGGCTGAAGTGAGCAGGTGCTATTCATAAAGCTGATATTTCCACGACCGTGACAGGAGCTCTAAGTGAAATAAATGGTCTGAGCTACAGAAACTGTGGATTTATCTCCAGACGGCGCCACATAGGGTCTCGACCCAGTGCTGTGAACCACTGGGTATAATGCATAGAAAATAATGGACTCCCTGGAGACCTAAATACCGGTTCTATAATGGCTCCAGTCAACGTGGCCTCACAGGATTAAAATAGACAGTCTAATCGTAGTACCCCGTCTGTCTTGTTTGGTCTGGTTTGTCTTCCTTCCTTCCGTTTATACCTGCCATAGCTGTTCTCCTCCAGCATTTTCTCCATGGACTCCCGGAGGAGCGTGTTTTCCCGCTCGGTAATCTCCAGCTCCTTGGCGACCTCGGCCAGCTCCTCTTCCTGCTCGGCGATGACCCGCTGTGAGACGTTGAGCCGCTCGGACTGACGCTCCAGCATCTGCTCTTTCTTACGCAGCTCCACCTGCGAGCACGGTCGGAATATTAAGCACACCTTGTTCTCTTCAGGTACAGACATATAGCAGGATGAGAATCAGAAATCAGACTGTGAGCGGAAGGTGAGTGGTTAAGGTAAATGGCTATTAATCAGAGGGTTGCTGGTTCAAGACCCACATCTGTTGAAACCAAATTTACTGTTGACTTACCTCGTTCTTCAGAGAGCTGACCTCTGTCATCAAGCTATCAATCTTCCTCTCGTACTGGTTGATGCGTCCGTGCAGGGCCACCTCCTCGTCCGTGGACAGATCCTCCATACGCAGAGCAGAGTCTGGCTCGGGTAGGGGCGTGATCTCCAAACGATGGGTGGGACCCTAAGGCGTGCGATACAGTACAATACGTTCTTACCAACTTAAACTTAAGCACACAGAAGGAACCACAGGAAGATCATGCAAAACCCTTGACCTGATAGACAGTATCCAGTGGTCAGGATTGAACCCATGATTTTAGGACCCACATTTGGACCTGTGCACCTTTAATAAAGCATTTGTTCGACTAGTGGTCTGACTGACCTCCCACTTGTATGTAGCGTCTCTTGTTGAGGCTTTTCCTGGAGGAATCCACGGTACCCTCGTCTTTACTTTAGCAGTGGGGCGTAAACATCCTTTTGCCTTCCCCTGCACGAAAAAAACGTACACTGACCTCTAATAAAACGCTTAGAGCATCTAAACAAACCACCAATTTATTCATGTAATGCCGTATTTATGCTCATAAGCATATTAATAAACACTGAGCAGTGATGCTGGGCTCCACATAACGTTTCCACAAACCAGAGAAGATGGTCAAACCTGGCTTGGCTTCATGCTGTTGGACTGTGTGCACTTCTTCACATGCACATGTACGGGTGTACTTTCGTTCACGTGCACATGCAGCGGTGGCGAGGAGGCGCTGGTTCTCATGCCGTTGCTCTGTGGAAAAAGTCCAACACAATCAAGTCACAATTTACAAAGACGCCAAACTGAAGGATGCACCCACAACCAGTGTAAATACGGGGTGTAAATATGGGGAATTTTATGTGAATGTGGAGTATTTTAAAGTCCTTGAAGCTGAAGCTCATGATTTGACCATTATCAACCAAGCCAATTTAACCCCCCGTTTTAAAAGTGTAACTTTCAAAACCAAAAAAACATTTACAATTTACAATTATGGCATTTGGCAGGCGTGTTTTATCCGAAACGAACAGTACATTGCAAGGAGTTAAGACCTTGCTTAGGGGGCCCAACTGTGACAAACTGGCAGTGATGGGGCTTGAACCAGTAACCTTCTGAACACTAATCCAGTCAATAGTTCCAGTAGAGTAGTAGTTAGTTTGACCTCATTTATTAAAAAGTACATGGAACAGTGGTCTTCAATAAAGCTGAAAGAAAATTTAGGAGGTCTGTCATGAAACAGAAGCTGTTGGGACACAGGCAACACTGTCCACAGTCAAGCAAGCTTTTCATGGCCATGCACCAATGCTGCACAAAATGAAAGTTTTTACTCGTGCTTACTTTATGCTTCTTTAAATCCAGACCATAACATCCATAATCCAGACCAATAGTTTTTGGACAGTCTAAATTCAGGAATGTTTTCAGACAGATTGCATATATGTACATTTTTTATTTGAACTGCATCACTTAATATAACACGTTAAAACATAAACATCTGAATAAAATGATGTGTCAAATGTGCAAAGTGTAATAAATAAACAGTCCAAATCTGACTGTAGTTGTTTACAATAACAATAAACAGGCAGCATACTACTATACTAGATAGTAATGTAGGTCAGTACATTACACAGAGGGTCCGTACTATTCTTACATACTAGTTAGAAAGTAGTATGCGGATTTGAACACAGCCGTTATATTTCTTAAAATTAATTTAAAAGAAAATAAAGCTTGCAAATGCAATCACGTCATATATAGCGAGTAAATGATAAAACATCACAAAAAACCTTTCTTACCATCAGAGATTACCTCACAAAAGGTACAGTTTATATGTTTTTTAACCAAATCGCCTCAGTTAGCAACCAAGCTAACGCCTCAGTTCTCATCGCTCGAGCCGTTCTTCCGCGAGACACGTTCTGCCCGATTCTGATTGGCTGATTCAAACGGCTCCGACCGCCGAACCGATCTGTGATTGGTGGAAGTCACTCAGGTTTATCGGACGTTGCTGGGAGTAACTGTATCCATAGTAACCAAGCCTAACACAGAGCAAGCATCAGGTTGGTAGGGACTCTGCAGCAGCAGCGTGTCAGGACTCATCACCCAAATAATCATCACCCGTTTAAATACCCCCCAAAAACAATAAACAATAAAACAATACATCCAAACCTCTGTACTGCTTATGGGTGATTTTAACATCCATATTGATGACAACAACTGTAAATTTGCCAGGGAATTTTTGGAATTGTTACAGTGTTTTAATTTCACACAACATATACATTTTCCAACTCATAAAAAAGGTCATACTCTTGACCTTGTCTGCTCTACTGGTGTCCTAGTTCATCAGCCGTCCAGCCATGACCTTACTGTCTCTGATCATTTGACAATCATCATGGACATTGAGGTCACTAGGCCCATCACTAGAGCTAAACGTAAAATATCCTTCAGGAATCTTCAATATATCTCTCCCTCTGCTTTCTCAGATTCTCTTGTTAAAAAGATGTCTGTCTGTCCTGTACTGTCTAGTAATTCATCTGACCTTGTCGATTACTATAATGACATACTCGCCTCATGTCTTGATGAGCTGGCTCCTTTGAGAACCAAATTTGTTTCATTTAGTCATTCCGCACCATGGTACACAATTGAGCTTCACCAAATGAAATCCCGTAAACGCCAGCTTGAAAGACTTTATAAGAAAACCGGTCTAACAGTACATTATCAGATTTATTCTGATTATCTTCAACATTACAAAGACGCTCTTACGGCAGCCCGATCCACTTACTATTCCGAACTCATACATGCTGGATCAACAAATCCTAAGACTCTCTTTTCCACAATAAATAAACTTCTCAAACCAGTTGACAATACTACCAATTCCTTTACAGTTGACAAGTGTAACTCTTACCTCTCATTTTTTCAAACAAAAGTTGAGAATATCCACAATTTTCTGACAGTTTCCCCTGTCATCTCTGTTTCTCCGCCTATCTCATCTCAATTTATTACCCAGCCTCTGTCTCAGTTCTCACCTGTGTCTCTTTTGGACCTATCTGAGATCTTAACAGGGATGCGAAGCTCCACTTGTGTTTTGGATCCTGCTCCATCAAAACTTGTTAAGGGTTGTTTTCCAGTTATCTCATCACTTATCACAGAGATAATCAATTCCTCTCTTAGTTCTGGCTCAGTCCCTCAATCACTCAAATTGGCTGCTGTTACTCCCATACTTAAAAAACCTGGACTTGACTCTAACATTATGAGTAACTTTCGGCCCATTTCCAATCTTCCATTTCTGTCGAAAATACTGGAACGTGTTGTTGCCTCACAGCTCAAAGATCACCTAAATTCCAATAATCTATTTGAATCATTTCAGTCTGGTTTCCGCCCCCAGCACAGCACTGAGTCAGCCCTCCTCAAAGTCACAAATGACCTTCTTCTTTCCTCAGACTCTGGACAAATTAATATTCTCGTCCTCCTTGATCTTACTGCAGCTTTTGACACCATTAATCACTCCATTCTTCTGTCCCGCCTTGAATCCTCTGTCAACATCACTGGTACTGCCCTTTTGTGGTTAAGGTCATATCTCATAAACAGACAACAGTTTGTTAATATCAACAATTGTAGTTCTGCCATTGCTCCACTGTCCCAAGGCGTTCCCCAAGGCTCAGTGTTAGGTCCCCTTTTGTTTATTCTTTATATGCTCCCCCTTGGTGACATCATACGTCGGCATGGTTTACATTTCCACTGCTATGCTGATGATATTCAGCTTTACATCTCCTCCAAATCCATTAATACTGAACTTCACTCCACTCTGACAAATTGCATCACTGAAATGAAATTGTGGATGAAAGCTAATTTCCTCAAATTAAACTGTGAAAAATCTGATATGATCATCGTAGGTCCTACAACCCTGGCAAAAACCACAAAAAATTTTCAAATTACCATTGATAATGACACTTTGTCTCCGTCTTCTAACATCCGAAATCTTGGTGTAATTTTTGATAGCAACCTCTCTTTTGACCGCCATGTAAATCACATCACCAAAACTGCTTTCTTTCATCTAAAAAACATAGCACGTCTACGTCCATCACTCTCCTTTTCTGCCGCCGAAACCTTGATTCATGCTTTTATTACATCCAGAATTGATTATTGCAATAGCATCCTTTATGGTACATCTAACAAAATCCTAAAAAAACTTCAGTATATCCAGAATTCAGCTGCTCGCCTCCTTACTCATACTCGCTCCCGTGATCATATTACACCTGTTCTACAAAAACTTCATTGGCTTCCCGTTGCTCAACGCATTCAATTCAAAATTCTTCTATTCACTCACAAAGCTCTCCATAATCAGGCCCCATCCTACCTCACCGACCTGCTCCATCAGCACATTCCCTCCCGTAGCCTTCGCTCTTCTGAGGCTAACCTACTGTCCATACCCTCTAGGACCAAGCACCGGACCTGGGGTGACAGGGCCTTTTCCATAGCTGCTCCATCTTTATGGAATGCTCTCCCCAAACACCTACGAGATTGTCCTGACCTGTCCAAATTCAAGTCACTTCTCAAAACTCATCTATTCAGAGTGGCATTTAACTTGTAACAACACAAAATAAATGCTTTTATTTGTGCTATTCTTTTTAATAGTTTTTATACTTAGATCACGACAGAAATGTGAAGTCCTAGATCCTAAAACTTGTAAAGTTTTCAGTTTCCTGATTGCATGTAAATCTGTCCTGTTTCTGTCTAATTTTAAGAAATTGTTCTATATTTGTTGTTCTCTCTCATAATTTAGCTAATTTTTAATGAACTGTCTTATGCTGCTCTCTTTGTTTTTATCTTAATTATTCTTGATGTTGATGTACTATTTTGATTTTGTACTATGATTTGTATGGTGTATGTACGTATTTGTTTTGATTATTTGTCTTATGTAAAGCGTCTTTGAGTATCTTGAAAAGCGCTATATAAATAAAATGTATTATTATTATTATTATTATTATTAAACACTGCAGATGATGCGGCACTGTGGACTTCGTTTATGAACCAGAATTATTTATTTATTAGGTTACCATGAACTACGATTCAAAAAGGTCTATACCCAGCTAACAAAATTACGTTCTGAGAACGTTCCCCAAACGTTCCATTATGGTTGTATGAATGTTTTATTAGAACGTTCCTTCAACGTTATTTTGTCCAGTTTTCTTGATGTTCTCAGAACGTTTTTTTAAAGTTATGAAAACGTTCATAGAACGTTACCTAAACCTCATTTGCAACCATAATTTAACATTTTCTGCATTTAGCAGATGCTCTTATCCAGAGTGACTTACAGAAGAGCTTCCATAGTAAACATTTCATTTCTGTAGTTTAAGTAAACAACAGTCGAAGAACACAAATCTGCTGAAAATGATTTTTGGAAATGGAAAAAAATTGTTAGTAAATAAGTACAAGTCAGCTTAAGTGCTTAGTAAAAAGGTGATGAAGGTTTTTAATCGTTTTTTAGAGACAGCGAGAGACTCAGATGTTCGGACAGACAGAGGAAGTTAGTTCCACCACTTGGGTGCTAGAACAGAGAAGAGCCTTGATGCTCGTCTTCCTTTAGTCCTGGATGGAGGCTCAAGTCGGGCGAGACTAGAGGCTCGGAGGTTGCGTGGTACAGAGCGGGGTTTGATTAGACCGCGAAGGTAGCTTGGGGCTGCTCCATTTTTGGCTTTGTAGGCGAGCATCAGTGTTTTAAACTGTTTTAAACTTATTTAACGTTCTGGAAACGTTGTCTTGGAATGTTCTAAGAACATTTTAAATAAGGTCCTCTGAACGTTCCCTTAACATTCCATTTTGGTTGTATGAATGTTTTATTAGAACGTTCCTTCAACGTTATTTTGTCAGTTTTCTTAATATTCTCAAGACATTTATTACAAGTTAAAGAACATACTCAAAAACATTTTTTAATGTTTTAAATGTTACTTTAACATACTTTTAACATAACTACAGATAATGTTAATCCCTCTGTCTCTGTGATATATTGGATAAAGGAGATTGCAGGCACAGAGAGAAACTATGCACATTTATTCTCAACATACACACACACACACACACACACACACACATTCATTATGTCAACCCGTTACATGTGCATTCACTTAGTAATTCTACCCTCATTATCTTATATAGTCATTAAGTATTTACTGCCACCTTCTAATCGTTAACTAACTTACAGTTATATGTCACCAAATACAATTCTAATATACTACAGTCTTGAACCACCCAACCAATTATTTAATAAAAGGTAAAAGTGTCAGTATAAGAGTTGTAGTATGTAATGTGGGTTAGATTGGATGAAATACAACTTGTTTTGGAGCAATTTCATGAATATTTTAAAAGCTATTAAAGTTATTAATATGCTGAATACTTTAAATGCTATTGAAGTTATGAATAAAAATCTGTTTTTATTATGTAATGAAGGGTAAAAGTGTCAGTATAAGTGCTGTGTTATGTAATGTGGGCTACACTTGATAAAATACAACTTGTTTTGGAGCAATTTGATGCATATTTTAAAAGCTATTGAAGTTATTAATATGCTGAATACTTGAAATGCTATTGAAGTTATGAATAAAAATCAGTTTTTGCACTGATGAAGGACTAGAGGACGACTAACACAAACTGTGCAGCAACAGATCAGCTATTGGTTTCTTCCTCAATTTTTGCTCTTCTCTGTTCTTCCATTCTCATGGACTTGAGAAACGTCATCATTCTCAGCCCAAGTACTGTTCCATCTAAATGTTCACATCTAGCAGAGTACAGTCCATATAACCAGATGTTGTTTTGCTCACCCATATTATTAAGAATGTATCACCACTCTCACTTGTGCCATATTGCTTAAACATTCTAATGTGAGGCTCTATAAACTTACCTGTTATGGTTCTGATTGTGAGTCAGCAGCTGGTTTGACTGGTCAGATTAAATCCTTCACTTGGGAGGAGCACTTTTCTTACAGTCTCTTGGTACAACTCTGCAATATGGTATTAAACTCTATTAATGTTTTTTTTAATGAACTGAAAAAAGATCTTTAAAAAGAAAAGAAATACTTTTATGGTCACAACATTGATTGAGCCTAAGCAGGAGTTAAAGTTAAATTTTTATGGTGCACAAAATATTTATTGCTGAAAAACATGACTTACCTTCACCTGCACTAATGCACTGCCTCAGACAGATGTTCTCTCTCTTTAACTTCTTTATTTTATGCTGCAGTACATCTATTTTGCAAATTAGCTCAGGTGAACACACCAATAAAATGTGATAACAGTCAGGGCTTTAAGCATACAGAGGGCACAAAGGTGGATAAATGAATAGATATTGTCAGCACTAGAACTGAAAAAAGCGAGTTGTTCCATAATATATTTTTACACAAATATATTTTCAACACAATATATTTTAATAAAAAAGTCAACTAGCACTTACTTCAATTGATTTAGGATATGGGCTACAAAAACATTGAGGTTGTGTGAATCTGGTTGTGGAGCAGTGTACTAAATGTCAAACTTGTTGCCACTATTATAAACTTGAATATGGGCGACCCATCCTTTTGTGCTGATGTGAATGAAGGCAAATACACTGAGACTCTCTCTACCTCAGCAGCCCTCCTTAACATGTGAACATTTCCCTGGAATAAAAAAACCTGTTTTTAATTTCATATTTTAAATCTGTAGTTAACAGAATGCTACAATAACTAAACATGATGGCACAGATGCAGGGTTTTACCTGGGTTGTTGGTGGGCTTGTGTGGTTTAAAGCACACATATAACCTATTATTTGAAAGAAAATTTTGGACCTCCAGTATGTTAAGTGTAACATGCAGGTTCATGTTCCAGTTGTTTTAAACTTCTTGATGATTCCTCTGACTGTAGATATGGGCAGGTGTAGGCGAGTGGCTATTTTCTTGTAGCCATTGTCTGACTTATGAAGGTCGACACACATCTGCCCTACTTGAATGGTGTGTTCTCTCGTCTCTCCCATGTTGAAGAGTGGATAAGAGAAACAGGCCTGTGTGTCACGTCATATTTATACCCCAGGGAAACAGGAAGTGATGAATTACTAATTAAAGGTTCCTAGATACTGTGATCAACTTTATGAACTACAGTAGAAATGACAGAAATGCTTTAATTACATTTATTTTCTAGGAATTGTTAGGGGTGCCAATAGTTGTGGAACAGGTGATTTTATGAAAAATAATTATTCCTTAGTCAGGGATTTTTTTTACACGTCAACAAGAAGCAAGCGATAAAAGTTTGTGTGCTGATGTGCAGAATAAAATCAAAGAGGAAAAATAAATGAATCTGAGTGGATTTGGCAACACAACCAGCAGGGATTGTTCTATAGTGAGTCGGAGGTTAATAAATATTGTTTGCGATGCAGCGTGGGTGTTTTGTAGAGAACGATCAGGTCAGAAATACTGTAAAACTTGTGTGTGTGCTGATGTATTCTGATATAAACTATATTATGCCCCGTACCATCTTTTTACACTCCTCTCCTGCGTTTCCCCTCACACCGTATCTTACGTTCTCATTGACTGTTCGACATATCACTCATTGCCAGTCATGCAACTCAGATCCAGATATCTGACATGCTAGATATATTTCTTTGGTTGTTGAGTAGTTCACACATAGCGATTGAAAGCCGAGTTTTGATCGCCGAGCGAACACCGAGTTGTTCCCGAGCCGGCAAATCTAGTGCCGACCAGCCGCGGAGCGAAAATAATGGCAAAAATCGTGTAGTGTGAACCAGGCATAAGGATTCTGGTTCCTCTTAAGGTTTTTTCCTGTAATTGTAAGGAAGTTTTTCCTTGCCATCGTCGCCCTCCGCTGCTCAGCAGAGGTTTTTGGTTTGTTGGTCCTGGATGCTGTAAAGTTGCTTTGAGACGATGTTTATTGCAAAAAGCGCTACACAAATAAATTTGACATGACCTGATAGTGTTGTAGGGTCAATCTGATGATGCACGAATCTTACAAACCAGGATATTAAAAGCCATGATGACTGGGAGGTCTGGTCTAAAATTGGACCTGATTCCTATCAGACATGCACACAGGTACACGACCTCCCAACAGCATCTTCGACTTCTGATTAGGTTTCCAGAGTTCAAGGTCTTTCTGCAAAACTGCTTTATACTGTATACAGAGCATCTTCTATCTGAAGAATCTTTCCTTTTTGGTTTCCTTTGATCACTGACCATCTCGTTGGTACCTGCTCTGACATATGGTCACACAGCATGCAGTGCCCGCTCCGAAACTGAGAGATGAACGTAACACACTGGAGTCTCCACCGCGCCCATAAAAACATTTTCCTACTGCAGCCTTCACACAA
This sequence comes from Trichomycterus rosablanca, assembly GCF_030014385.1. Lineage (NCBI taxonomy): Eukaryota > Metazoa > Chordata > Actinopteri > Siluriformes > Trichomycteridae > Trichomycterus > Trichomycterus rosablanca. Next base: position 30,332,766 of record NC_086003.1, on the reverse strand, counting down.
ACAAACCGAACAGGACACCGAACAGGACCGATAGACATTAGGTGCCCGTCTTCCTCTTTGTGCCCACCGGTGGCATAAATTCAGAACCTCGGGTATGATCTGTACCAGCAGCTCCGGGTACATCCTGCACTATTTAGCTGCTCTCGCTGAGGAGGAAGAAGGATAAATACATCCTCGAAGCATTCACACAGGAGGAGAGGACTGGGACGAGAGCTCAGGTACGCTCAGGAGAAAGAATGATGTGTGACGCGACTTTAATAGTTATTTAAATAAATATATTTCAGTATTTAAATATTTAAATTTAAGTATTTATTATGTAAGAATGACCCGCCCAAATTTTCACCCTCTCACACGCTGAGTCTGATTGGATGCTGTTTTACATCGCTGTTCTAAATTAATTGTTTATAATTTAATGTATTTTGCTGTCAGATGAGAATGAGACTTGTCATTTTATAATTAATCAATTAATCAACAATTAATCAAGCCGGTAATTAATTAAAATGATTGTTATCATTTTATCATTATTAATGTCATTATTTATTTATATTTGTACCTTTTTGCACTCCCTGTTTGCTCTGTAGACGTCCTGCCAGTTGCACAACACCCTCGCCAGGCCAGCTCTCCCACCAGGACCTGAACTCCTCAACAGTCACTAACAGGTGTAATAAATCAACAATATAAAGAAATAATCTGACTTTGCTGCAACAGTTTAGGGAAGGCTCTTTCCTGTTCCAGCATGAGTGAGCTCTATAAAGACGTGAAGAAAAGTTTCCTGCACAGAGCCCTGATTTCAACACCACTTAACAGCTCTGGGATGAACCGGAACATCAACTGATACTGTCCTGACCGATGTCAGCACCCAGCCGTACTAATGTTGTCATCTTTTGACTGAATGCAGGAAAGGGCCCTCCCTAAACTGTTGAAGAGAAGTTGGAAGAATATCATTTCCTTTATATAATTGAGTTGAACTGTTAAGTTCCCTAGATGCAGATGTTTATATGATGAAGTTCCTTAGATAAAGTTCATGAAATGCAGATGCTTCCTAGATGCAGATGTTCACTAGATGAAGACGTTTCCTAGATGCAATGTTCACTAGATGAAGCTCCCTTGATAAAGGAGTTCCTAGATGTAGATGTTTCTGAGATGCAGATGTTCCCTAGATAAAGACGTTTCCTAGATGCAATGTTTACAATATGCAGTTGTTCCCTAAATGCAGATGATGCAGATGTTCACTACATGCAGGAGTCACCTAGATAAAGAAGTTCCTTAGATGCAGATGTTCACTAGATGCAAATGTTCCCAAGATGAAGACGTTCCCTAGATGCAGATGTTCACTAGATGCAGATCTTCCCTAGATGAAGATGTTCCCTAGATGCAGATGTTCCCTAGATGCAGATATTGCAGATGTTCTGTAGATGCAGACATTCCCTTTTCAAGGAAGGTTCCTAAATTAAGTTCCCTAGATGCAGATGTTCACTGAATGGAGACATTCCCCAGATGCAGATGCTTTCTAGACGCAGATATTACCAAGATGCAATGTTTACAATATACAGAAGTTCCCTAGATGCAGATGTTCCCAAGATAAAGACGTTCCCTAGATGCAGATGTTCACTAGATGCAGATGATGCAGATGTTCCCTAGATGCAGAAGTTTATTTTTTAAGGAATTTCTCTAGATTAAGTTCCCTAGATGCAGATGTTCCCGAGATGAAGACGTTCCCTAGATGAAGATGTGTTCCTTAAATGCAGATGTTCATTAGATGAAGAAGTTCCCTAGATGAAGTTCCCTCAATGCAGATGTTCTCTCAATAGAGATGTTCCATAGACGCAGATGTTCCCAACATGCAATGTTTACAATATGCAGATGCTCCATAGATGCAGATGATGCAGATGTTCCCCATATGTTCCTCCCTAGATGCAGATGTTCCCGAGATGAAGACGTTCCCTAGATGCAGATGTTCACTAGATGCAGATGTTCCCTAGATGCAGATGATGCATATGTTCCCTAGATGCAGATGATACATATGTTCCCTAGATGCAGATATTGCAGATGTTCCGTAAATGCAGACTTTTCAAGGAAGGTTCCTAGATTAAGTTCCCTAGATGCAGATGTTCACTAGATGGAGATGTTCCCCAGATGCAGATGCTTTCTAGACGCAGATACTACCAAGATGCAATGTTTACAATATGCAGATGCTCCCTAGATGCAGATGATGCAGATGTTCCCCATATGAAGGAGTTATCTAGATGGGGATGTGTTCCTTAAATGCAGGCGTTCATTAGATGAAGAAGTTCCGTAGTTGCAGATGTTCCCTAGATGATGTTCCCTAGATGATGTTCCCTAGATGATGTTCCCTAGATGCAGACGTTTCCTTAATGCAGATGTTCCCTAGATGCAGATGTTCGTATGACGTATTTGAGACGGTGTGTGTGTGTGTGTGTGTGTGTGTTTGCAGGATGCGTGATAAGAAGCCTGATGTGATGGAGCTGCTGCGCCAGTCTCAGTCTCAGCTGCTCTGGATCAGAAGGCAGCTGTCAATCATCTCAGCTCGAAATGCCAGTCACGCAAGAACCAGAGAGAAGGTACAATAACCCCGCCCACACACACACAAGCTGAAGGTCAGGTGTCCACATACTTTTGGCCATACTGTTCCACAGCAGTGACCTCTTTTGACCTTATTTATCTTTTCTATGGAGAAACTGGAACTCTGGGCACAAGGTGGCACCAGCGCTCTTACGACCACTCTGCTCACACCCTGAACCCGTCACCCACCAATCAACACTGAGCAACGAGCCACGGTGCCACCCAAAAAAAAGGTGCCACGTGATGAAGGATGCAGATGAAGGATCAGCAGGTGCGGCTGCACTGCATCAGAACCTCGTACCGCTGACCTAACACGGCATTCAGACTGATGGGCGTGTAGACGAGCTCCCGGTGAAACGGTGCCCGCATGTGGAGGGCTCGGGGGTGGTACTATAGGCGGTTGCCTGGCAACAGAAAAGAGGAGAGGGTAGAGCAGACCCTTTCCGCAAATTCGATTTCCATTTACAGCACAAAGAGGCACTAATGAGCCGGTAATACCTTTAATCCCCCTAATACCACCGTGGTATTCAAATCACAGACATGCTGTGCCCTCTTCTGTACCTGCTTCTGTGCCCTCTTCGCCCGCATGTAGTTGATTAGCAAGAGTGCTTCTGGTTTCGATACAGTAAGAAGATGTGCTTTTGTATTTCGGATGTATTCAGCTTCAGCTCACTGACACATGACCTCACACTTTTGTTTTGAGATGATGGTTCCCGCTGTGGTTCGGTGGAGTCCCAGAGCATCAAATGGCATAGCGTTTTTATAAAAAGTGTACGCGTGACCGTTTCATTTCTCTGTCACTCGTACCATAGCCTCGACCAGACAATAGGGGTCGCCAGATGCAAAGATACAAAAGCATACGCTATATGGACAAAAGTATTGGGACGCCACTTACAATTATCATTGAATATAATTCAAGCAATTGAGGGTTAAGGGCCTCGCTCAGGGGCCCAACAATGGCAACGTAGCGATGGGGGGCTCGAACCAGCAACCTTCTGATTACTAGTCAAGTACCTTAACCACTGAGCTGCCCCCCAGCTTCCTGCACAGAGCCCTGACCTCAGCCCCACTCAACAGCTCTGGGATGAACCGGAACACCGACTGATCATTCAGCGCCCAGCCGTACTGACCTAAAGGGCACAAATTCCCACAGACATGGGATGTCCGACAAGCTCACGATCAGGTGTCCGAATACTGAATACTGAATACAGTGTATCATTCAGCGGACGATTGTTTTGGGATCAGTTACAGTGCAAGATATTGTGTGTTGAGCTTCTTGCTCAGGGGTCCAACGGTGGTCTGAATCACGAACTATAGTCCAGCTGAACCAACACGCCCGCTAGCATTAAAGCAAAGCTGCTATAAACGTCGACATAGACGCGGTTCAGAGAGGAAGTAACGACAGCGGTTTGAAAGGTTGAGTCCCCCCCCCCCCCCCCCCCCCGCCACTATATAACCAGTGCTGCCCTCTAGTGGCTGGACAGGTGAACAACAATCTTACTTGATATCACCATTCGGCTTATATTGTCATTTTAGCACAATCTGTAGCGCTATTACGTTAGCCTCGAAGCTCCAATGCTAAGCTCAATATGGTTTCAACGTCGCTAACGGCACGCCCAGTGTGTGTGTGTGTGTGTGTGTGTGTGTGAGCCGTAAACCGTTCTATTAAGCGCCAACAAGTCAATACGCAATATATACCGAGTGTTTATGGTGGGTGTGTGTGTGTGTGTGTGTGTGTGTGTGTGTAGCATTAGATAATGGAAGGGGGAGTGTGTGCTGGTGAGCATGCGCGCATGTGTGTGTGTGTGAGAGATAGCGTGAGTAATTCCATGCTCGGGCTATTGAAGAGCCAGGAGATGCTCTCAGAGCCGTGCGGCACACACACACACACACACACACACACGCACACACACACGCACACGCATCACAGACGTGGCGTCACTGATACTGAGCGTGCCACTCTGGCAGCTGGCGACGATGTGAGAGGATAAAAAAGGAACGGACGGGAGGCTGCAGCATCCGAGGTATAGTAACACACACACACATACGCGCGGTGACACACACTATGTTACGACGTGTAGGCGGTGAACATGTGCTTGAACGCTCGTGTGATGCTAGCTAGCTGTTGCGCTGCTAATGTGTGCGTGTGGGGGGGAGGCTGAGCTATTAGCAATGCCGCCTTTACCCCTCCTTAGCCTCTGGCACAGACGCGTTCACACCGGGCTCCAGGACAGCGTCAGTACTGATCGTGTGTGTGTGTGTAAGGTGGTACTGATGACCATTCAAGGTCACGGTGCAGGTGCTATTATAAAGACTGGCATTTCACACACCGTGGGTGGAGGTGTGTGTGTGTGTGTGTGTGTGTGTGTGTGTGTGTGTTTCACACTTGCTGCAGTGTGTTTGCAGGATGCCACATGCCTGGCAGGATTCATTTGCAAAAATTAGCTGCCAGTTACGGTGATGTTTGCCCGGCGGCACGTACGCAGAGACGGAAAATGACAAATATTATCACAATACGCGACACAACATAGATACTTCATTACCGGGAGGTTTTATGTTCAAATCCATTGATTGGACAGGACTAAACTGCTGTAGGCTGATTGGACAGGACTAAACTGCTGTAGGCTGATTGGACAGGACTAAACTGCTGTAGGCTGATTGGACAGGACTAAACTGCTGTAGGCTGATTGGACAGGACTAAACTGCTGTAGGCTGATTGGACAGGACTAAACTGCTGTAGGCTGATTGGACAGGACTAAACTGCTGTAAGCTGATTGGACAGGACTGAATGCTGTAGGCTGATTGGACAGGACTAAACTGCTGTAGGCTGATTGGACAGGACTAAACTGCTGTAGGCTGATTGGACAGGACTGAATGCTGTAGGCTGATTGGACAGGACTAAACTGCTGTAGGCTGATTGGACAGGACTAAACTGCTGTAGGCTGATTGGACAGGACTAAACTGCTGTAGGCTGATTGGACAGGACTAAACTGCTGTAGGCTGATTGGACAGGACTGAATGCTATAGGCTGATTGGACAGGACTAAACTGCTGTAGGCTGATTGGACAGGACTGAATGCTATAGGCTGATTGGACAGGACTAAACTGATGTAGGCTGATTGGACAAGACTGAATGCTGTAGGCTGATTGGACAGGACTAAACTGCTGTAGGCTGATTGGACAGGACTAAACTGCTGTAGGCTGATTGGACAGGACTAAACTGCTGTAAGCTGATTGGACAGGACTGAATGCTGTAGGCTGATTGGACAGGACTAAACTGCTGTAGGCTGATTGGACAGGACTAAACTGCTGTAGGCTGATTGGACAGGACTGAATGCTGTAGGCTGATTGGACAGGACTAAACTGCTGTAGGCTGATTGGACAGGACTAAACTGCTGTAGGCTGATTGGACAGGACTGAATGCTATAGGCTGATTGGACAGGACTAAACTGCTGTAGGCTGATTGGACAGGACTAAACTGCTGTAGGCTGATTGGACAGGACTGAATGCTGTAGGCTGATTGGACAGGACTAAACTGCTGTAGGCTGATTGGACAGGACTAAACTGCTGTAGGCTGATTGGACAGGACTGAATGCTGTAGGCTGATTGGACAGGACTAAACTGCTGTAGGCTGATTGGACAGGACTAAACTGCTGTAGGCTGATTGGACAGGACTGAATGCTATAGGCTGATTGGACAGGACTAAACTGCTGTAGGCTGATTGGACAGGACTGAATGCTATAGGCTGATTGGACAGGACTAAACTGCTGTAGGCTGATTGGACAAGACTGAATGCTGTAGGCTGATTGGACAGGACTAAACTGCTGTAGGCTGATTGGACAGGACTAAACTGCTGTAGGCTGATTGGACAGGACTGAATGCTATAGGCTGATTGGACAGGACTAAACTGCTGTAGGCTGATTGGACAGGACTAAACTGCTGTAGGCTGATTGGACAGGACTAAACTGCTGTAGGCTGATTGGACAGGACTGAATGCTGTAGGCTGATTGGACAGGACTGAACTGCTGTAGGCTGAACGGTAGTGTCTGATTGGTCTGGACTGTGTGAATGGCTGCGTGTTGGACCCACTTTACTGGTGTGCTGGTGCTCACCCAGCCCCTCATACTGGTAGGTGTGTTGGTTTAGACTGAGATCTGATTGGCTGCCAGTATTCTGTATGTTTGTTGGTGTTTGTTGGGATTAGATCTTGATCCGTCCAATCTGTTCCGCTCACGTCTTGGATTCTGAGATCAGGATCAGTCGGGCACAGAGAAGCCGTCACCACACCCAGTCCTTCTCAGGAACATGTTCACTATATGGTCAAAAGTATGTGGACGCCCCTTCTGATGACTGGCTTTAACTGTATCTGTCACATCCGTTGCTAACAGGTGTATACAATTATATACAGTAGGGTAAATAATATGCTTTTAACATTGAGGCAACAGTTTAGGGAAGTCCCTGTTCTCTATCAACTAAACTGACTCTATCAACTAAATGAGCCGGCACAAATCCCCACAGACACACTCCAAAGTCTTGCATGAAGCTTCTCAGAAGAGCGGCTGTGGTTCTAGATGAGAAGATCACACAGAGGTTGCTGTTTTAATCTCGATTGTTTTTAAAACAAGACGTCCGACAAGCTCATAATCAGGCGTCCAGATTCTTTTGGCTGTACTTTAGTATGTAGACGCCTGACAGGACCCCCTGCAACCCTGACCAGGATAAAGTGACTGATGAAAATAAGTTAAAAAAAACCCCATAAAACAGTGTTCACTTCTGTATCACAATCTGTACACTACATGGCCAAAAGTATGTGGACGCCCCTCCTGATTAAATTTATAAATGTAAAATTATATACAGTAAGGAAAATGATACGCTTTTAATGTTGTGCCAACAGTTTGGGGAAGTCCCCTGTCTCTTTCAGCATTATTACACCCCTGAGCACAAAGCAGCTCTATATAAAAACTGGTTTGACTAGTTGTGCACAAAGCAGCTAAACACTTTTGGGATGAATTACACTCAGACTGTGAGCCTGGACTTCTCTTTTCTTCTAATATCAGAACGAGCACAAATTCCCACAGACACATTCCCTACAAAGTCCTGTAGAAAGGCTTCCCAGAGGAGTGGATGATATTAAAGCTACAAAGGAAAGACAGGGCGATTCGATATAAATGCAGACGGTTTTGGCAAGCTCATGGTGGGTGTCCCAATACTTTTGAACAGTAGTGTATTTAATGTGCATTTTGCCCCCTTTTCTCCCAATTTAGTCATTTCTGATTCCCAATTGTAACTCCTTCACCACTTGTAGTCCCCAGGACTTAGATACTAGATATGGAGATAGAGAGATGATGTTCTGATCTCAACCTGATTAAACAGCTTTGGGATGCATTGGAACAACGACTGCAATCCAAACGTTGCTTTCATCACCAAACAGGCACAAATACAGAATCTGGCTGGTCTGAACTGGATGTTCTGGGCATGATGGGTCTCTTCCTGCCCTGCATTCAGGGTTTCCTTGTGGTGCTGGACCCACAGCAACCCTGGTCAGGACAAAACGGCTCTTTATTCTCAGTTTGCTTTACCTCCTCCTGATGAATTACAGTCAGAAATGATGATCACTGATGGGCACCGTGGGCAAAGGGGGTGGTTTTCATGTGCAACACTCCCTCCCTCATCATTCCTGGCAGCGATGCCACGTCTCAGGATGGCACCAATCAGGGCACAGACGCGCAGAACCAAACCCTCCGGCACGAATCTGCCTGAATTACAGATCAAACCTGTCACCTCCACTTTCTTCTGAATATTGATTCAGCCGTTCACCTTAATAAATGAATAAACGATGCCCTGCTGGCCCCCCTGCCCGCTTCCCCTGGTACAGAACCGTACCCGCCCCTCCTGCCTCTCTCTCGTATCGATGCCTCTCGCTTGCCGTGATTTCCGGATTCATTCGTGTGTTCCAGACGAAGCACGACGTTCCTCCTGTGCACCCCTCATCCCGTCCTGCCCACCATGTGACCCAGGAAACCAGCCGGGCACTGAGGCTGGAGGTGGCACCACTGAGGCAGCAGAAGCAGAACTAGAGATTTCTGGTAGGTCTGCGGGTCTTGAACCTTCCACCTTTCCGTACCTGCACCTCCTCTTTTCTCTGCTTTGAACCTGTTGACCCCCCTACACCAAAATGTAATTCAAAACATCGTAGACGTACTGAAAACCTCATAAAGGGTAGAATGAGGGTTACTCGGGCAAGGTCCATAAAGATTTGGCTTTACGAATTTGTCATGTTCTCTCAAATCAACCCAACTAAACACCTGTGGGATGAACTGGAACACTGACTGTTACTTGTGAGCCTCCCAACATCAGTGCTGAACCTCATAAATGCTCAGAAGTTTGAATCTCAGTTCTGCTACCGGTCGGCTGGGCACCCCCTACTGAGCACAATCAGCAGTGCAGAGAGGATCGGCCACTAGTCTGCTGGGTGGGCAAAGATGGGACTAAAAAGTGGGCGTGGTCTTTGACGCTGTGTAAGGACCCTGGTTAGTAGCTCAAGGTGCCTGTACAGGAGTGGAGGAACGTGACTCGCCGATCCACCAAAGTACGGGGTATAAGAAGGGGTCGGTGGAGGGTGCACGCGTCAGAGGGAGGGCCTGTCAGGAGAATATACCCTCCTCAGTACGCCATCGGGTCTCTAGCAGCAGAAGAGGAACTGGCTATGACTAATTGGGAGAAAAAGGAAGAAATGCAGGAATATTGTGTCACGACACCCTTATAACACCTCACGTCCAGGACTGATGGTTGGGGCAAGGTGGCACCCTGTACCTACATTCAGCCTTTATCTTCTACCCCACCCTCCCCAAATAAATAAACAGTGTTTGTTTGGAGTTGGTCACCACAGCGGTCAGTCGCTCCTCCATCACCCATCTGCAGTCCTTAGATATTGGGGTGGTTGCCAGGGCAACAGTGGCTGCAACATCCACCGAGGTCTCTCGGGACCTCAGAAAGCCTTAAACAGCCTCCCCCGCCCCATCATCCCCATCACCCCCATCATCCTCTGCATTTATGCTACCGAACGTCCAGTGTCCCTCGTGGCTCGTCTCTTGTGGGCGTGGCCTGTCAGAGTGCCAGTGTGCCAAAATTTTGGGAGTCAATACCAATTCCTATACCAGTGTCTGGCACCGCTAGAGCATCGCGGGTCCTAACAAAGTGGGTCTGAGTTTTGCTTCTGGAGTTCTGGAGGTCTGGGCGTGTTCTTATTGCGCCCGCTTAGGTTTCGCCAGGGTGCGCCGCTTCGCTCCCACCTTCCAAAACATGCCCAATTTGGACTGGCGCTCTAAACTGGCACTAGATGTGTGAGTGAGTGTAAGTGAATTCAATTCCTTTATATGACCGATTTATTACACCTGTAAGCGACCGTTGTGGGACTCGTGATTAGAAGAGGCGTCCCAATACTTTTGTCCAGATAGTGTGTTAGCTATTAGGCACGTGAGTCTGCCATGCTTTCATTTGTGGACACTAAAGGTCATAAGGAACCCCACCCGCTCTCAGCCTCTGTGCAGGACACTGGAGTCTTTTGGTTTTTGGAACTGTGATGCCGTGACCTCAGCCCCACTAAACAGCTCTGGGATGAACCGGAACGTCAACTGAGGCTCTCCTGGCCAACATCAGGGACTGAGCGGGCACAAATTCCCACAGATGCAATTCTGAGAAGAGCTGAGGTCACTTTATTTTATTAACATTTGTTGTTTGGAAACTGGAAGCTTGCGGTCGGACGTTCGAATACTTTTGGTCATGAGTAAACAATAGTTTCACACAGGATATGATGACCATGATGTTGGCAGTGCCCATGTAGAAAAAGCGTTCATGCCATTCAGGATTCTGATGGGGGTGTGTCCGAGTGAAACACCCAAATTTCACCTGAGCCTGTGCAGATCCGAACCAGGCTGGATCAGGCTCACCGTCTCCAACTCGGGAAGGAAGGGGGGGTATGTTGCCAGGCGACCTGCCATGACGATGGACGTCCAGGGAAGTCCCCCCCCGTGGTGACGGGTGACCTTCTGCCTCCTCCCGGCCTCTGTCGTCATGACGATGCTCCGGCAGCGTGTAGAGGGGGGGGTGCTGATGGTGGAGTGGGGTAATTGGTCGGGGGATAATAACAGTCATGAGCGTAACGACAGTATCTGATAATTAATACAGACTAATAACGATGGGGGGGAAGAGCGGCGGCGAGTTAATTAGGAACGGCGGCGTGCGCTTCCGTTCCAGGATTAAGGGGCCCTGCGGCGGCGCTGGACGGGGCGTGGCCGCGGATGTGAGCGCGGACGGTCGGTCCTAATAGGATTAGAGGCTGGATCAGGCTGAGTGGTTCCTCCGGCCCGCCGGTCCATCTCGCTCCCGGTAACCTCGTTACCGTCTCCATCTCATCGACCGGAGGAGACTGTTAAAGAGGATCTGCTCCCACTCAGGCGGTGGAAGGAGGAGCGGAAGGGTCTGATCTCTTTGATCTCTCAGATCTTTTGATATGTTTGTATCCTGGTCAGGGTCGCGGTGTGTCCGGCTGTGTCCCCGTACACAAATCTAGATCCATAAAGATGCACTTTGGTTTGATGAGTTTGGTGAGGAGGAACTCAATCCTACTGAACACTGTTGGGATGAATTGGAATGCCGCTTGTGAGCCACGCCCAAAGATCTGTACCTGACCTCACTAATACTTTTATTTTTACTAAATGGGCCCAAAATCCTGCAGACAGACTCCGAAATCTTGTTGAAAGCCATTAGAGGCTGTTTTTAGAGCACCTGGTTTTAAAATGGAATGTCCAACAAGCTCATGGTGTTCTCTGTGCCCATATAAATAGGGCTAGTTTGGTCAGATGTTACCCAAAAACCTTCACATGGATAATGTCCAATCACGTCTTTATGGAGCTCCATTTGTGCATGGGGACAAGAAAGGACCTTCCCCATACTGTTGTCCCTAAGTTGTTTAGACCTGTTAGAAATGGGCGTGGCTGAAAGGTGACCATGATCATCAGATCGATGAAATTCAGCTTTTATTTTCCTCTGTAAACGACAGTGGTGGTGCCAGACGAAGGACATGTGGCATCATTTCACACCTCAACACAGACACTATGCCAACTTATGCCAACCTAAGCCGAAAGTACTGCAGGCGCGGGCGGGACCCCTAGTGAGGGTGCCCACCTCTCATCACCAGTTTTACGCAAAACATTAGGACCACTCGCCAAAAATCTGCATGGCAGCGCCTGTTCTGCCATGCAGACCAACAGAAGATCTACTGTAGATCAAACTGCAGATGTGGCACAACACACAGAACATCCAACAACCCTTCTGTGCCGGTCAGAATCCCCATGCATCTCCTGTCCACCATCCAAAGCAGCGACAACGTGCATAGAACTGGACATCAGAGCGACAGAAGAACGTCGACCAATCTGATAAGTCCTCTTAGCGGGCACAATTGGCCCAGTCTGGTGGGTCCACCAGTCTGCTGTGTGGGAAAAGACGTGACTAAAAATACAGTGGGCGGGGTCTTTGACGCTGTGTGAAGACCCTGGTTAGTAGGCCGAGGCGCCTGTACAGAAGTGGAGGAACGCGGAGATCAGGGCGTGACTCTCCGTGTGTGAGACCGACCTCACGCGCCGATCCACCAAAGTACGGGTGAATAAGAAGGTGCCAGAGTGAGGGCGTGCCAGGAGAATATACCCTCCTCAGTACGCCATAGGGGTCTCCAGCAGAGAAGAGGAACTGGCTATGACTAAATATGGAGAAAACAGTAATAGCAGAAATAAAATCATCCTGGTATCAGACACCACAGGAACCCACATCAGGTGTCTTATGGAGTCTGTGTTCGGCGGGTGGTCCTAATGTTTTGGCTCACTGGTGTGTGTGTGTGTGTGTGTGTGATATTAAATGTACTCGTTACTAATTACGTTCCCAGGTTAGCCGTGCTGCTGGTGACACAGAATCAGGAGGGTCATGACTTTAGCGTGATGCCTCCTGAGATAGCCTTTTATCACCTCTCTGACACACACACACACACACACACACACACACTCTCTCTCTCTCTCTCTCTCTCTCTCTCACACACACACACACACTCTCTGTTTTTCTCTCTTGCATTCTCCTCTTCGCTCCTGCTTGTTTTTCCCTCTCTCTGTCATGGAGGTGGAAGGTGGGTGGAGGATGCAGGGCAGCCATAATGCATCGTAGGGGGGCGGTGACGGCGGTGGGGAGGGTGCTGTGTTTTCTGCAGAGAGAGAGAGAGGTGGGGGGGGGGACGAACGAGAGAGAGAGAGAGAGGCAGGCCCAGTGCAGGCTGGTATTTCCACACCCAGAGCAAACAGCAGATAGAGCAGGATGATGAGAAGGAGGAACACGGTGAGGAACACGGTGAGGAACACGGTGAGGAACACTGAGAGGAACACTGAGAGGAACAAGCCGTCTTACCCTGGAGGATGTGGATGTAATAACCTGATACGGTACTGCTTCTGGTTCTTTCATTGTGGTTGTGGATCTGTGTGTTACGTCCTCGCTGCTTCAGGTGCTCGTTTACGATTTTACTCTGTTAATCTCGTACGGTCGCAGCTCGTCACTGGCTGGGGACGCAGAGGCGCTCAAGTAACCCCAACGTGCGCCCGGTTCATGCCAAAGTTTGGACACCCCGGGTCAAATCGCTTAATTTGCCAAACCTGTACAGGAAACAAACTACAAACTAAATAAAATAAATGTAGTTTTTATTATTTAGTTCATTTTAATAAATGTAACACACTGGTGAAATGTGCATGAATTTTGGGGCTGCACAAACATTCGGGATGAAACGGAACACCAACTGAGGCTTTCTTACCCAACATCAGGGCACAAATTCTTGTTGTTCTACCTGAAAAGGTCACACAGGTCACTCGACACGAGACGTCCAACAAGCTCACAGTCGGGCGTCCGAATACTTTTGGCCGTTTGGTGTTCCAGCTTTGTGGCAACAGGTTAGGGAAGGGCCTTCACCTTCCAACATGAAGATCTGACCTCAGGACCACTCAACAGCTCTGGGATGAACCGGAACACCGACTGATCCATCAGTGCCCGGCTGTACTAGCACAAATGCAGAATGGGCACAAATTCCCACAGACTTTGTACTTCAAAGTCTTCAAAGTGAGAAGCTTCTCAGTAGCTCATAGGTTAAGGTAACGGACTAGTAATCGTAAGGTTGTCTGGTCAAGCCCCATTATTGCCAAGTTGCCACTGTTGGGCCCCTGAGCGAGACCCTTAAGCCTCATTCGCTTGTATTGTGTCACTTTGGATTAAAGCAGCTGCTAAATTACCACTAAGAGGTCAGTCTGTTTTAATACAGTTCGTTTTTGGACTAAGCTGACGGTCTGGTGTCCGAATACTTTTGGCTATGTAGTCTAACAGGTCCAGAGCTTCTGCTGTAACATGCAGGACCGGGTCAGAACTTGTAGACGGGTTATAAATGATCCTGCGCTGTAGTAGAGAGAGGTTGTTCTGACCTCTATCGTCAACAAGGTGTTTCTTCATCCAATCAGGGTCGCAGGGGGTGCTGGAGCCTCTCCCAGCTTTTCAATGGGCGCAAGGCACACAGTAACACCCTGGACAGGGCGCCAGTCCATCGCAGGGCAATCGATCACAGTCACGTGGATCGATTTTCTCTCTTTTCTGATGGTTGATGTGATTTTGGAGGCTGGACGGAGGAACTCTGTTCACCTCCAGGGGCCTTAACCTCAACCCTGCTGAACACTGTTGGGATGAATTGGAATGCTGCATGTGAGCCAGGCCTAACCTCAGTGCCTGACCTCACTAATATATTTGTTTTGTTTGTCACACTCCAACGTCTTGATGAAAGCCTCCTGGTTTCCAGACTCAAGGCTGCTAGGGGACATGGTTTTAAAATGGAATGTCCAACAAGCTCATGGTGACTTCTCTGTGCCCATATTAATAGGACTAGTATAGTTCACAGCTTTGATATACCTTCCTAAAACAGGCTGTTCCAACAAATCGGGCATCAGGGAAGACGGGTCTCGGCCAGTGTGGTCATAAAGAACCCAACCATCACTCTAAACAAGCTCCTGTAAAACGTGCTGATGGTAGCATCATGCTGGGGGGTGTTCCTCAAAGACAGGGACTCCACCTGGACAATCTATGGACGTCCTTAGATAGCCCAGACATAAACCCTGTGGAACAGACAAGTGGAGACCTGACGATGCTGGTCATTCAGTCTGGTCCAGCTTGACAGGATCTGCTATGAAAAATGGACAAAACTGCCTAAATCCAGAGTGCAGAGATGCTTCCAAGATGATTGTCCGAGATCCGACCCCGATCATAAGTAACGTTTACGTTCCTCATCGTTCCTGGAACATCTGAAATGCTCCCGTCACCGTCTGATCTGATCTCCTGCCACATCGTGTCGGATTGACGAGCAGGAGAATCAGAATCGGATCTGGCAACCCGCAGGGAACGTGTTCCTGCATCTCTTGGGTTGCCATGGTTATTGAGGAAGCCTCCAGCTCTACGAGGGATTCTCACGTCCCCTGAAGCTCTGCGTCCATACGTTCTCACCAGAGCATCTTAAGCTGAGAAGCTGAGAAGATGTTCCACAACATTTGGAAGTGTTCCTGTAGGAATTTGTCCGGTCAGGTCACTGGTATTGGATGAACAGGTTGATGAATTTGCCTGGTTTGTAACAGACGCTCCAGTTTAGTGGTCCAGGCCACTGGAGTTCCTCTACATCATGCCTGTGGCCTTCCCTAAAGTATTAGAGGAACACCGGCTCGGTGGGTAGCCCCGTCACCTCACAGCAAGGCCTTGGGTTTGATTCCCAGCTGGAGCGGTCCGGGTCCTTTTTGTGTGGAGTTTGCATGTTCTCCCCATGCCAGTGCTCAGTGATGGGCGTGGTGCCTGGTGGAATAAGGTGCTTCCTTATTGCCACGGCGACAGCAGAAGATGCTTTGGGGTGATCTCTGGACGTCCTTAAGCATCCCAGCCAAAACCATCTGATCTGATCTGATCTCCTGCCGCATCGTGTCGAATTGACGAGCAGGAGAATCGGATCTGGCAACCCGCGGAGTGTTCCTGCATCTCTTGGGTTACCATGGTTACAGAGGAAGCCTCCAGCTGCACGAGGGATTCTCACGGTTGATGAATTTGCCTGGTTTGTAACAGATGCTCCAGTTTAGTGGTCCAGACCACTGGAGTTCCTCTACATTATGTCTTATGGAACCTTTCTGTGGCCTTCCCTAAATGATTAATTTTATTTAATTGATAAGTAACGGCGGCACGGTGGCTTGGTGGGTAGCAATGTCGCCTTGCAGCAAGAAGATCCTGGGTTCGAATCCCAGACGGAGCCGCGAGCCGACGTGGTTCTGAATCCTTTATGGTCTCATCTCTCTCTCCGGAACGGGGGGGTTTGGAGGGTTTGTGAACGCTGAATTCGAGACCTGTTATCTGTACCTGACTTCACTAACGCTACTGCCGGCGAATGGAATAAATCCCTGCAGTCATGTTCCGAAATCAACTCCACATTAATGCTTTAAATGCAGAGTGCTTTTGAGACACGGCCCTACCGCAAACAGGTTACGCAAAGTGCAGTCTGGGTCCTTTCTGTGTGGAGTTTGCATGTTCTCCCCATGCCAGTACTCAGTGATGGGCGTGGTGCTTGGTGGAATAAGGTGCTTCCTTATTGCCACGGCGACAGCTTTGGGACGATCTCTGGACGTCTTTAAGCATTCCAGTCAAAACCCAGACGTGAACCCTGTGGAACAGTCGTGTTGGGACCTGACGATGACGTTTCAATGATCCTGGTCATTCAGTCTGGTCTGGTTTGAGAGGATGTGCCATGAAAAATGGACAAAACTGCCCAAATCCAGAGTGCAAAGCTTGTACAGATGCTTCCAAGAGAACCTGAAGCAGGAGGGGCGTCTACACAGAGTTGAATAAGGGGTCCGATGATTTCACGTCGTCTCTCCAGGTGATTAAGAGATGATTAATGGTAAACATGGCGATTTTATCCACTCAGAATCAAGAAAGTTCATTTTTCATGAACCTCTGCTCAGAGACGGAGACTCGACTTATGACTCGCAAAAAAAATGACTCGGGAACAACAAGAGTCTCTAGGGTCAGCATGTGTTAACATCAGTTACATGTGACAATTATATATGTATATATATACATTATTATTATTATTATTATACATATTCTGCTCTCTAATAATAATAATAACACTCCGGCCGTCTTAACCCACAACACACACAATGTGTAAATGTTCCAGCAGCTTCCGGTGTAGTGATGAAGCGTCGCTCCCTACTCCCTACACAGTCTGAAGTTCACTTCATTTGAACATTCTCGTTACCTTTGGATCAGAATCTCACTTAAAATGGTGGAATACCCTACGTAGTGCACTTCACAGGAACAACCGGGGTGAATGGAACGCTCCTACAGAATCGGCGCTGATGGTTGAAAGACGCTTTCTGAACCAATCAGAGCTTCTGATTGTAATTGTTAGTAAGAAATGCTGTTATTTGCATTTATTCAGTTTGCGTCACACAGATGACGTGGTAATGAAACGCTCGATCGGCTTTCTAACGACTTCCTGTTTTACTTCACCACCGGGAAAAGTTTGGAGGTTTTTAATTATAAGCACATTTACAAAATAACGGATTCTGTTCCTAATGGGACGCACGCTTATAAATGTAATAGCATCTGGAAGAACAGAAGCTAAGGTAAGCAGCGGTTATGATGGTTTTTGCTGTGTTTGGGATTTTGGCCGCTGTGCCGTGATTTATCGAGCGCTTTTGTTCTGTAATGAAAACAAAACGTATCAGTTGAAGCTTTTAACTGGAACCTTCTTGTTACAGAAATTACATTCATTTACACAATGAGTAGGAAAGTAAAGACACGAAGTAAAACGGCTAAATACACTCGCTAATCTGTTGTTGTTTTTATCTGAATTTACAGATTATTTCTTTATTTTTGCGCTACATTTATAATATATGTTTTGTGTAGATTATAGTGACTCCTGACTTGACTCGGACTTGTATTTTGTGACCTGTGAACGTCTCTGGCTCTGCTCGTCTCTTAAACTAAGTCTCTGTCTTCCTCTGGACTCCGCGGTTAGTTTCCTTCATTAGCACCGCGGCTGAACTCCTACGCTAACAAGCCATTTTTAGCAGCTCACGAGTCTGTCTGGCCGACGGGCCGCGCCATCCTGAACCCACGCCTGAGAGGACACGAGCTCAGGGGATGATTTGCAGAACTGTCTGAAATCCTATCGACCCACCCTGCTCCCTCTACCTCCCTGATCAGCTCCTCAGTAGAGAGGATTCTAATCAGACCTGAACTCATAATCAGATTATTTAGACGCTCTACTTATACAGAGATACACCCATTACATCACCGCGGTTTTAGCTTACTTAGCTAACACAGTTAGTGCTAGCACGCCGGCTAACGTCTCCCTCCGTGTACCGAAAACGCTTAAACTGTCCCTGATGCCCCAATTCACAAATAAACAACACTCGTATAATTACACCTTTATACAGATTACACATCAACAAGAATTTATTTACATGTGAAAGGAACTCCGTTGGTTGCTCCGCACTGATTTGTCCACCATGTTTGTAGTTCTTTGTGAAAAAGTCGTGCTGCACTGAATGCTGGGATTGATCTTCAGCGCTGAGGAGGCGTCGGACGCTCCCTCGTTATTCAGTCAGATCATCACTCAGAATTAAGGCGCCTCAGTAGGAGCATTTTAAGGGAGCTGAGAATTTAGACACGCCCTCTTCTCAGGAGTGTAGGATGATGGGATAGAGAGAGAGCTAGGGTTGCTGCAGTTACGCCCTCTGCTGGCTGATCGATGGCGCTGCACAGAGCCGGGGGATAATGGAGATCAGTGCGCAATACGGATCTCCATATGAACCTAGTACAGGTGAAAAGAAATAGTCGGTGCTGCACACGTGTCGGAGGGGACGTGTGTTAGTCAGGAGTGAAGGTTTGCAGTAGTAGAGGAAGTGAAATTAAAAAAAAAACCAGAGCACAAGCTGACAGTAGGTACAGTAGTGTTGGGATTTTTTTAGTCAACATGATCATAAACATGCTTCAACTGACCAGTTGTTGATCATAATCAGTAATGAGGAATTAGGAGGCCACGCCGT